>NC_080170.1:87725515-87968015 GCF_950295315.1 Erinaceus europaeus | reverse complement strand
GTAGCCCGTAAAATTCATCAAACTAATAAGTTTCAATTCTAACAAAGTACCCCAGGCCTGTTATGCAGAGCCATAATCCTAGAAACGTTGGGTATCTGTTTTCCTACCTACAACACACTGTCTTTGTTATTCCAACCCAAAACAGTTTTATTATTTGTTATCTATCATTATAAAATGAAAAGACTAAGGGTCAACAAAATATCTTACTTAGTTAATGCACCTGCTTTACCATTTCTAAAGCATAGGTTCAAGCCTGGCTCCCACCTCACCGGAGAAAGTCTCTATCTTATGGTGGTTTTTCTCTTTGAATTTTTCTATTTACACCTGAAAAAAAAAGTCAGCCTAAAGTGATAAAAGCTCAGAAACAAAAATAACAGCAACAATAATAATAACAAAAGATGTGACTAAAGTTTTTCAACAAGTGTATTAACTCTAAACTTTGAAAAAAAGGTTTTCTTTCTTTTATATTTATTTATTCCTTTGTGTTGCTTTTTTATTGTTGTAGTCATTGGATAGAACAGAGAGAGATGGAGAGAGGAGGAGAGAAAGATATATACCTGCAGACCTGCTTCACCACCTTTGAAGTGACTACTCCCTAAGTGGGGGTAGCTGGGGGCTTGAACCAGGATCCTTAAGCTGGTGCTTGCATTTTCGGCCACCTGCACTTAACCCGCTGCACTACTGCCCGACTCCCAAAAAGGTTGTTTTTCATAGTGGTCATTCTAGAATACATTTACTCCAAGGATAATATTAATACTTGAAAGTTGGGGCACTACCTTTAAAATCAATTCACAAAAGAAAAGAAAAAGTCTTTTGTCTCATATGACAGTTCATTTTTAAAAAGTCCATTTCTACATTCACCTGATTGGATAAATCTTCATCCCAGAGATCAGTATCATAACACATTTATCCTTAGTTTTGCTGGAGTCTTGGAGATTGAAAAGGACTGATGAAATTAGGAGTCTATTGTGACTATTAAATTTGTGAAGCATATCAACTTCTTTGACAAAAAAAAAAAAAACAAACACAGCACAAAAACTAACATCTCCAGGAGCTCTTTTCCTAGGACTAGTGAGTAAGGAGTATTTTCCATGAACAAACAAACAAAAAAGTTAAAGGAACTGATTTTCTTCTAGGTTTTGACTATGTGCTGACTTTATTCTTAAGTGAACTCTTCTGGGAGACTAGAGTCAGTTCATACCTAGAATCAGAGGAAAACTTAACCCCAGCCCAGCTTGCATTCAGATAGTAATACATAATGAGTTAAGTTTAAGCACCTACCCCAGGCTCTTAGTATTTGTTGACAAACTGAATGAATCACTATATAAATAAACCTGATATACATTGTCATTAAATAAAGCAATCAGTAGGAATACTTTCTAACTTCATGGAAGCAACATTGAAAATCCTTCTTCCTAATCTTTAGTTCAAATCATTTCAAAAAGGAGAAAGAATATGAAGAGAAAATGAGCATAAGAAAAACAATTAGCTAGTGTATTCCACAAAGCCTGTAACATTATCTAGAATGACAGCCTAGTCATTGTTTAGGCTGCCAGAGCCCTGCACGTTTCCTAGCTCATCTGAGGTCCTGAGAGAATAATAAACTAAGCAGATTAGATATAGACTGATGCTTCCATGCTGCCACCACCTCGCACAACACTCACACTGTTCAGAGTGTCTGAACACATACAGACAGGTAAACCCAGAGAATGGGCACTCCATGTTGGCAGTAGGAGAAAAGACTGCCAACAAACAGAGCCTGTTTATTATTTAACAGTTGGTACTGCTAGAGGCCTGGCACTGCGATAGAGCACTCTCTGTTTCAGTGCAAGTTAGCCTGATTATGAGAGCATGAGAGCCAAATCATGTTTACCATAGTCTGTGAGAACCTCAGTGCTCCCAACAGACATGGAAATTCTTATAATAGCTCTTTTCCAAACCATTCCTGAGATGAAGGTAAAGGGCTCTGTGTGCTTAAAATTGTTTCTGATCATCTGCTCGGTGTCTTTAAGCATATTTGCTTTTCTCCTGCTCCTGCTCAAGACCAATCATTTTTTCTAGTAACACAGCTTCCACTTGTCTGTTTTTGGTCACTTTACTTTGGGACCTCAATCACTGAATAATGTGTGAGTGACCCATCCACTAACATTGTTCATGCTGTCTTGCCTGTTTTGACTTTCCAGCCAAAGAATATGCATCCTAGGACTTTTACCTCCCACTTCGCCAGGACTGCCTTTGCAGTAAGTCTTTTTTCTGCCAATATGGACCACAGGTGGATGTCCTCCTACAAATCCAATCAGCAGGATAATCACAAGAGTAGACCTTAATGACAAAGAGCCCTGCTTAGATGGTCACCCCATTAATTTTGATTTGATTATTCTGCCCCAGCAGATCACTTGGCTTCACAAACACAGATGGCATGAGTCCAAGATGAGACCTGTAGACAAAGTATTCAGGTTGCCTTCATACATTTTCAAAATAATAAGTTTAATTTAAAAATATATAAACGAGATAGTATCAAGGGAGTTCTTGGCTCCCTTGGAAAGTATTGTGGTTTTTTTTTTTTTTAAATAAAGGTTAAAATAGATGGGACAATTGTGATAACTAGGCAACACAGATAATGTAATCAACCCCATTGAAATTCACCATAGATTAGCATTTCTATTACAGTCTAAGAGTCTTGGTTTTTATCTTTGACATAGAGTCAAGGAATCCTTTGATACTATATGTGATTCTATTCTATACAACTGTTCATACATTTGATAGAAAATTGACTTTATATAAAACTGCATCAATATTTTGAAGCATAATTTTACCTTGGATATATTTTCTCTGATAATAAGTACATCACAGAAAAATGCTTCCTGCCAATGAAGATAAATTCATAGCAAACCCATAGTTTACCTGAACATGTATGTATGCATATATGTATATGTTTAATAAAATTTATATTAGTTCATATTCATAATTACTTATGCCTCTTCTTATTACATTTCAAATACCTCAAGATCTAGGTCATAAAATTCTCTATCATCAAATTATATAATTTAAACATATTGTTTATATGCTCCCCACTTCACTCTCATTGTTTATTTAGTCACCTGTCTATTATTTATGCTGAGCTGAAATTCACTAACATTTATTTATCATGTTTTTTTTCAATTGTTTGGCATCTTACATTTATCATTCAACATTTTGCCTTATTTTATTTAACAGAATAGTTTATTATACTGTGGTGTCTGAGTTCTTACATTCAAATTTTTTGAAGTGAATCCAATCTTTTAAAAATTTTCCTTGTATGCATTCCAGATTTCTGCTAACTTGAAATTCCATAATTTCATTAAGAGATGTATTAATGCTTGTTGCTCATCAACATGATTTTAATGAGATATAGCACATCCTTTTCAATGTAAAGATTCAGGACTACTCCTTTAACTCCAGAAAAACAAAAAGCTATTACTATATGAAAGTGTTTTTTGACTTTTCTTATTCTTTCTAATGGTAACTTTACAAAAAATGCTAACTTTACAAAAATCCAAAATCATTTATGGTCTTCCTCTTTGCTATCCTCACATTCTATTTCTGGTATACATTTGACAGTTTCACATTATTCCTTATTTGTCACCAGCTTTACTGTTCAAAATCACTTCTTCAGGCTAACTATGGCCTTAGACTTTCTTGTTACATATTTTTCACTGTAACATGTACTCATCCCATCTACTTCTGGAGCTTCTTCTTAATGCATATATTTAGCAAGCATTCTTGATTTTCTGCCTTGATTTTCATCCCATCTACTTTTGGAGGTTCTTCTTAATGCATATATTTAGCAAGCATTCTTGATTTTCTTGCCTAGTCTAAATTTCTCAGTCCATTGCTTTATGATTTGGAATTGTCCCTTCTTTTTTAAAAGAAGGGGCATTTTTATTTCACTGCTCATTTATTGCATATGGAAATGGAACACTTAATTTCTTTGTTTTCTAAACTGGCAAAAAATGAATGAAAGGAAGAAAGAAAGAAAGAAAGAAAGAAAGAAAGAAAGAAAGAAAGAAAGAAAGAAAGAAAGGAAGGGAGAAAGAAGGAAAGAAAGAAAGGGAGAAAGAAAGAAAGAAAGAAAGAAAGAAAGGGAGAAAGAAGGAAAGAAAAGTTCATTTATCAGCTCCTCCAACATGTTTTCCTGAACGGATATCTTGCCATTCCTGTCCCCAAAACTGGGGGAACACACTATAATATGTCAATTACAAATGTTCTCTCTAGTCCCCCATGGTATGGCTACCTTCATAAGCAAATTTGCATGTAAATAGAAAAGTTTCAATTTTAGTACAAACCTTAGGGTTTCAGATAAAGCTTTGGAGTAAAGTTCTAGCTGTAAAATGACAAGTAATATGGTAGATGTAAAAAAAAAAAATAAGAGGTTCTTGATTAGTATTTGTAAAAATTAGCTCATGTGGAAGTTAAGTGTGAGTAGATTTATTTACTATCTAGTTTGCCACTATAATGTCTCATTTTCCCTATAGTAAAATAATAGGAAAAATCAAATGTCCCAGCTAACTATTAAGCAAGTTACTTTTAAATGGCTGAAATTTTTTAAAAAAATTTAAAAAAACAAGGAAATCATTTCATGTAGGAATAGAACACTATAGTGACAATTTCTTGATTTTTAAACTCTGTAAAGACAAAATTTGCCATGTCATTTAACCTACTCAAGCCTCAGTTCTCCCATATTTAAAATGAGAGTATAAATTATTTTCCTTTTTCTCCACCAGGGCTACTTCTGGGGTTCATTGCCTGAATGAGTCCACTGGTCGCCAGAGTTTATTACTTTCTTTCTTTCTGACAGTGAGTGGGAGACAAAGAGAAATTGAACGGAAGACAAAGAGAAGGACAAACATCCAAAACACTATTCTACCATTTGCAAAACTTTCTGCCTGCAGATGGGGATTGGCAGCTTGAACCAGGATCTCTGTGCATAGTAATAATGTATACACTTGACCAGGTGCACCACTGCCCAGTCCCACAAATTCCTTTACTCTCAACATATGTGTTTTCTGTGGGTTACAAATGAAATAGAATATATCAAAATGTTTTGTAGGAACTGGTGAGTTATCTCAGGGGTAGAACTCCAGTCTTACAATGCAGTAGGCCCGGAGTGCACACCCTGGTATTATCCTGGACTACCACATGGACATCACCGAAAGAACTTCAAGGATGGTGGGGTGATGCTATGGTGTCATCCCCTCTCCCTTCTTATCTCTTTCTATCTCTAACTCATTCATAAAAAGATGCTCTATAAAAACCAGTTATAAGAGTTAATAATAATTACCAATTAGGGTAAGTACAATGCTACAGTCAAAATTAATATGGGCATATGTGGCAGTTTGCTTTGTATCATATAATTTGCTTTAGTGATCCCTTTATGAATTTTTTTCTAATTACTCAGCTAAGCTCTGACCTGCCATTTAATTGCTTCTAAAGAGTTAGCTCTCAAAACAAGGCTTTCTCTCTTCCTAATCAATCTTCTCCAGTAAACAAAGAGACAGAGGGAGAAAAAGAGACCATAACACCAAAGCTTCCACAGGATGGTGAGGGCTGGGCTCCATCAAAGCTGAGTCTTGCTCATAGCAAAGCAGGTGCACTCTCAGGTGAGCTAACTCACCATCCTATAATGTATTTCCTTTTTAGATAGAGACAGAGAGGCAGAGAGAGTAAAGAGAGACACAGATAACAGCATTGAAGCTTCCTTCATGTGGTAGGGGTCAGGCTCAGACTTGGGGGTCCATATTACACTATCCAAATTAGCTATTTTCCCAGGCACATAAATAAATTTTAACAAGAGTTATTATGAGAAAAAAATGTGATCATATCCACAGAATTTATGACATACTATATAAACTCAAAAAAAAAGTAAAAATAAAAAAAATTTTACAATCAAGAGTACTTTGAAGGACTTACTTAATATATAAATATGTTGGATTTTATCAAATTTCATTTAACTTATTAAAAACAGAGCCAGAGAAGTAAACACATTATCATGGGCAAGCTCCCCACCTATCCCCCTCTCTCAATTTTTCTCTGTCCTATCTAATAAAACAAAGGAGGAAAAAAAAATGGCCACTAGGAGCAGTACTTTCACAGAGTTGTACAACACCAGTGATAACCCAACTTGCAACTAAAAAAAAAAAATGTTAAGAACATATTTTGCTTATTTCTGTGTTCTTAACTAGGGACACAACAACTGATATATTGTTGTACTTTTGTTGACTGAAAACATTCTATTTAATGAAACATTTTACTTTTTTTTTTGAAATCCATCCTAAAATCTGCTTTCCCACAAAATCTACTTTATTTTGTTGATGTTTTAAACAATTCTTACAGTTCCAACAATTTCTATTTAATTTTGTCTGTTAACTTCATTATCTTGTAAAAAAAATACTAATTGTAAAGCTTCACAACAGAAATCATGTCTATATTCATAGTTCATTAATTTTTTTTTTGTAATTTCTGCTAAAATTACAGCACAATTAAATACTTATGTTCATGCAAAGATTATATGATGTTATAGATTCTATAGAATCTATCCATTCGACCATGGCTCATTTATAAATCTTAAATTATTATTATTATAAAACATTTACAGAGCCTTTAGTCATTTTGCAAAGATTTCATAATAATTTAATATTGATCTTAATATTACTGTTGAGGAAACAAAGGTGGAATAACAAAGATTTGTTACATGTCACAACATATGCCACCAAGAAAAAAAAAAAAGATTAGCATTTAGCAGCTTATTCTCTGACCTATAGGTATCCTGTTCAGCTAGAGTTATTAGCATCAGAGGGAGAAACACCCATTTGCATTTAAACATTATTATTTGAAAAAAATCTGATAGGTATTAAGGAGGTGGTTACACTTATTTTCAAATACCAATCTTTGGGACTCTTGCGCCTTTACTATGGAAAAGGGAAGGGAAAAATGTGCAGAACAAAATCAGAGAATTGGAAGAAATTAAAAGATATGCAAATCAGTGTGTATGTGGGTGAGGTGGGGGGCCAAGCTGTGAAGCACCTGGTTAAGTGTACACATTACAGAGTACAAAGACCCATGTTCAAGCCCTTGTCCCCATCTGCAAGGGGGAAGGCTTCACAAGTGATGAAGCAGGCTGCAGTGTCTCTATCTTTTTCCTTTCTATCTCCCTCTCTCCTCTCAATTTCTCTCTATATTCTATATTCCAATAATGAATATGTGTGTGTGTGTGTGTGTGTGTATCAGTGGTGGGGAATTCTCATTCATCATTACATGGGAGAAATATTTCAAAATCAAGACATTGTTTTCCTTCATCTTAGATTTTCTCCAGAATGCTACAGGAAAGGAAAACCAACTGCTGATTCTTCAATTGGGGAGCAGCAGGACAGGACAGCATCTCCTTATCCAAATGAACCCTTTCCTGACAACTGTGAAGATATGTTTGTGTTTTATCCATAAAATCACTAATATACAAGCAGTGGAAAAAAAAGAGAGAAAAAACTTTCAGAGACCATAAAGTGAAGAGTAGCATATGAACATAACAAACTTACATATTTTCCCCTTGCCTTTCTTTAAGGAGACTTAGGGTAGAAAGTGGAAAACATCCTGAGTTAAGATTTAGGAGCTCTGATTTTGGTTTTAATCTTCAGCTGTGTGACCTTAGGCAAGTGGTTTAACCTCTCTGGACCTAAGTGTGTTTATATTTTAAATAAGGGTGTTTTGTTTAATCTGCATACCTGCTTGAGATAGTACTAATATGATTATACCCATTTTTCCAGAGACTCAGAAACCACAAAATGGCACTTGGCATCCAGCAGATGTTCCCAAGAGGAAAATACCCCTCAGTAAAAGAAGCAGCTGATGCTAACATAGATTAAGTAGCAGCAGTTAATTTACACTGTGAGCCCTTGTTTAGGGGTGCAAGAGAATTTCTGGATGCAGCTTTGGGGTAATGATAATCCACCATGTGGAATGTTATCTGATGATGTATTTATCAAAGAAAAAAACTAATAAAAAGAAAATTAAAAAAAGATACAATAATTGTTGCTGCACTACACGCTAATGAATTATTGTGTTCAAGGTTTCTACAAAAAAAGTAATATTATACTCGGCTTATGTTTTAATTGATTTATTAATATTTTATCACAGGAATGTAATTTAAGCTCCTCATGATTTAGATCTCATAAACCTTTAGCATTTTGCAAATTCAAATTCCAATTTAAAGCCAGGGCGAGCAATTAACTTTTCTATCATCTTGTCAGGGGAGAAGGTTCGTGTTTAATTTGAGACAAAGTGACAGAAATATATATACACTGTATGTACTACTCCAATTTAATTTATGAGTCAGCACCATCCACCTTCAAAATGTAGATTTAATGGAAGGGGAGGAAGAAAAGGCCGTGCTGTCATGATAGGGCTGTGTTATCTGCCCTGAATTTCTTATATATTAAAAAAATTACTCTCTCATTTGTTGAGATTCCCAGCTAGATTAATTGCAGGCCTATTTCCAATTCTTTTGTTTTAGATTCCATTTACTAATCCTCTGTTCAGATAGCACATACGCCCATGGCTATCATGGGGACCCCCGCCTGCACCCCCTCCTCCACTTTCAGTTTTAAAAATGTGGTACTGCCCCTCCAGGTTTATCCAAAATCTAGATAAATGAGATAAATTATGGGGAACATTCCTGAGTCATTTCTTCATTCCCTTTCACATTTCCCAAAATGATCTTTAAATGTTCTCTATCAGGACAAACAAATAAAAAAACATTTCCACAACTTAGTATTTTAACTTACAGAACATACATGGCAAAGTAAAACAGTGGCATTGGCCAGGAACCCTTTACAAAACAGTTTAGGACAAAGATCAGAAGAAATGATCTCAAGCCCCAGAAAGTAGGTAGTCTGTGAAGTGAAATACTTCCCTTTGATAGTAATTAAACACTGGGCCAGGGCTGCAGAGAGAGGTTCCTAGCTCTGCTATACAATAATTCACCAACAGCACACAATGCTCAATGCTGATGAGTTACATGACATCTCCTCACTGGTTCAATCAAAGGGAAGCAATTTACATCTCAAACCAGTTCTCTCATCAGTGGGACATAAAAACTGCCGAAAAGAGACACAGCAAATGTGCTTATTTATACAGCATCAACTCAGGTGCCACCGTTTTTTATTACTTTTTTTTTTTTTTTGCTCTCTCCTCCCCTGGATGGTGGCCATTTTGAATAGGATGCTTTAAATTCTAAAGTGAGAAAACCACAGGACTAAGAACAATTGAGGATTAAAATTAAGATTTCTTATGATTCTGCCAATCATGGCCCGCATGGTGTTAGGTCAGTCTCTTTGTCCTTTGTGAAAGTAAAATTGGATTTCCTTTGCAGACCACCAGAAGAGAATTAGAAGACAGTTAATGGAAAAATCTGGAAGGTAGCCTGACAAACGTTTATTCACGATTCAGACACACAATGCTGTGTTACATAAGTGAATGCAGTACATTCGTCAAAGAAAGGCTATGCTGAATGAATGCAAGGTCTTCATTCATAAAACAAGCTTATTTTACTAACAGTCTCCATTAATCTCAGCTTAATTATGTCAGACATTTTGCACTAGCACACAATAGTGAAAATTGCCAAAAATGCATTTACTGCACCTGCTTAAATGCAGTCATAGCCTTAAAAATATTGTAGAGAAAGTGGGGAGGGGAGTTTTCAGACTTGGCTTTTAGGCAAAATATAGGATTATGGCAGAGGGGTTTAAATACATGAGGTAAAAATGATAATCATATTCATCAAGTATACAAAGAAGTAAAAACAAGAAGCTCTAGATAATTCTTTTTACTGGACTCACTAAAATAACAATAACGGCTTGATGAAGAGAACATGATTGTCGAAAGCTTGTCCATTTTACATTTTCATTTTACATAGTGCAATAAAAAGGGAGCACCTGCAGTTTTTACTTGTATTCTCCCCCCCATCTTTTCTGATGTTAAAGGAAATCATGTGACATCATATTTGATTTAGGAGCCATGGGTCTAATTTCAAACACACATTCCCTACCATCAAGATAACCCTGAGCGCTCTAGGAATAGTTGTACAGTGCAGAGAAGTTCTGTAACTTACAAAGCACAGTAGCACAGTCTTGCTTCACACCCTTTTCATTCATTGAAACTCATTAGCACTTTATCACTTTCAATGTTCAGCTAAAACAGATTTATGTGTCGTGAACTTTTTTAGACAGGTCATACCAAAACACACTGTAATTTCCACTAGTTGGTGGCATCAATTTTACCTACAGATATTAGCCTATAGGAACATGACTACTGTGGTACCCTGATACTTATCTGAAAAAAATAATATCAAGTATACATCATGGGTATTTGAAGTGCATAAGAAAGCCATAAACTTAATTACATTGGAGGGCTGATGTGATCACACATGAAATTTGAGTTATCATTATTAAAAATGGAAATTGCTTTTACTTATTGCTTCTTACAGTAAACCGGTAAATTTTTAACTTTAAATATTGCCAAATAAAGGATATTTATTTTTTAAAAAGTTTGAAGAATTTAACAATCATAATGTACAGGCCAAGAGAAGCATTTTAATATTGGAGAGGCAGAGATAAACTTTGAAAAATGAAATTGTGTTTTTCTTTCAGAACCAGGTAACTTTATTACACAAAGTGCAAACTTGGGCAACTTTGGATAACCTCTTAGAGGGCATCCCATGCCATTAGCCTCCATTAGAGTTTATGGATATCTTTCAAGGAGCTAGCCATTTCCAAAAAAACCTCCCATAATGGCTTCCAGTATTCTACACAGCAGTATGTGAATACCTTAAGCAAATGCAGACATTTGTATCAAACTAAATTGGTAAGGTCACCAGTAGGGGAGCTGCCTTGTCATAAGTTCAGTTGGACCATTTAAACCACAAGCAAAGTAGAAAGACAACAATGGAAGCTCTGGTGCTATGACGTTTCTACTTCACTGTCTCTGTCTTGTTTCTCTTTGGGTCTGCCTATCTAAAGGGGGAAAAAAATGAGCAAGTCTTGAAATCACACATGTGTGAGGCCCAGGATCTGCAAAAAAAAAAAAAAAAAAAATTGTATATATATGAATAGCTACTTTAAACCACATTTCTAAAAACTAAGAGTGACAATGGGATATGTTATTTAAAATAAGAGAGAGTCAACCTGGACTTTATTACTACAGTACCACTGATAGACATTGTCCCCACCCTCTTTTTTTTTTTTTTTTTTTTTACCAGAACACTGTTCAGCTCTGGCTTATGGTGGTGTGGGGGATTGAACCTGGGTCTTCAGAGCTTCAGGCATGACAGTCTTTTTGCATAACCATTATGCTATCTCCCCCACCCCACTCTCCCTTTCTATTGTACATTAGATTCAAGTCTGAGGCTTTACATGACTTTTTTTTTTTTTTACAGACAAAACAGGATAAGAGACTAATATCACATGTTCAGTATCAAAGAAGGAAAGAAGGTATTAGAAAGTAATCTTTCTACAGGTATCTGTCACAAAAAACATACAATATATAAACTAATGACAGAACAAAGAAGTTTATGAAATGATTTGATAGATGCAGCAACTTCAATATAGCAATTTAATCTATATTTTTTAAAAATTTAGTTGAGATATTCAATCTGTATTTTCTTTTAAAGAAAGATCATTGTAAGAATTGTGAGTATACTTTTGCTTTCAGGTATATATTTTTCCCTAATTTATAGATACATGTGAACATATGCTCTATCTCACGGGACCTGGTCTATACCTAAGTTTTGGGACTTTGTTAGAAAGTGAACCACCTGGAATAGAATTAGAGAATACCATGAAAGGAAAGGTCTCTTATGCAAACAGACTCTCATGCCTGAGGCTCCAAAGTCCCAGGTTCAATCTCCCGCACCACCATAAGCCAGAGATGAACATTGCTCTGGGAAAGAAAGAAAGAAAGAAAGAAAGAAAGAAAGAAAGAAAGAAAGAAAGAAAGAAAGAAAGAAAGAAAGAAAGAAAGGAAGAAAGAAAGAGAGAGAGAGAGAGAGAGAGAGGGAGAGAAAGAAAGGGAGGGAGGGAGGGAGGGAGGGAGGGAGGAAGGAAGGAAGGAAGGAAGAAAGAAAGAAGGAAAAGGTCTCAACCGAGTAATGAGGGTGAAGGGTTGACATTCCATGACCAATGTCTCTGGACATGAAGTGAAGCATGCTGAGGTGGTACTCCTTGCGTTGATTAGGTTGGCAGCAACAGATGCAATATCATTTGGTATGAATTGAGAGATGCATGCAGGAAAGTGAGCCCCACCCTAGAGGTTCCAGGACTGGGGGAAATATTGGATCTATAGAGGAAGCTGGAGATTTCTGCTGTCTTAGGGTTAGTATACAATAATCTGCAGTGATTCAGTATAAAGTTCCTAATGAAATAGTCTAATTAGACTTTGATACCCTCCTCACCTACTTACTATTATAGTTCTCTCACTCACTCCAAAGCTAACCTTAGCAAGGCAGGGACTGCAAAAGCTGAACATGGGCAAGATACTGGCATACTTTAATGATGACTCTTTAGTCACTATTAGGCCACCCCATCAGCTGGGTCCCTATTTGGGGGGTCCTGAGATTCTCAAACAGACATGATGGGCCTAGACCTCAAATAAATCCCTCTCTCCATTGTTACTGGTCATCTCTATCAGGAACAACACAATAGACCCCTTTGTGGGCCCCCAATAGGACCTTGCCCTCAATTTAGATCAACAATGGTAGAGAATGTCCCATCCTCTGAAGGGAGGATGGACAACATATTCTATGCTACACCTAAGGAAGATGGGTCAATATTGGGACAGAGTGAAATGTTCCTACTCATGACCAGAGAATGTGAGTTCAGATCTACAGGGATGCAGAGGTCACATAGGCTCCTAATCTGAATATGGACCCCAGATAAATTAAATCAATGGGTTTACAGTCAACAATATTTATACCCCTTCCCCATATTAGGGAGCTACTTTCTTCTGTGACCTAGCTTTCTATTCCTTTCCTAGCCATGACATCATCTCCCCAGACAATAACTTGGATCCACCTGCACATCAGATTTCAGGCTCAGGGAAAAACAAGCAAACAAAAAACTAGGATAGCCACAAGCCCTTTGAAATATAACTAAAATATGCCTACTAACTATCTACAAAATGGAAACCCCCCCCCAACTCTTCATCTGCACTATTCCAGCCTTTAAGTTCATGATTAGTCAACAATTTGTTTGGCTTTGTATGTTAACTCTCTTTTCAGCCACCAGGTTTCAGATGCTAGAATGATGCTGACCAAACTTCCCTGGACAGATAACCCCACCAATGTGTCCTTGAGCTCGATTTCCCAGAGCCCCACCCTACTAGGGAAAGAGAGGCAGGCTGGGAGTATGGATTGACCTGTCAATGCCCATGTTTTGCGGGGAAGCAATTACAGAAGCCAGACCTTCCACCTTCTGCATCCCACAATGACCTTGGGTCCAAACTCCCAGAGGGATAAAGAATAGAAAAGCTATCAGGGGAGGGGATGGATAGGAGATCTGGTGGTGGGAACTGTGTAGAGTTGTACCTCTTATCCTATGGTTTTATAAATGTTTCATTTTTATAAATAAATTTTTAAAAAGTACTGTCAGTATATGAGGATAATCAGAGACTTCCAGAGGCAGAATAACACTGAAATACATTAGAACATGTACCCTTCATATTTATAAATCTAAAAAAAAGAAAGAAGAAAACATTTAGGGCCCAGGGGGTGGTGTACTTGGTTGAGCACATATTACAATGCACAAAGGCAAGGTTCAAGCCTGCAGTCATTCTTCATCATTCTTTAAGCAGACCTATATGGGATACGATGGTGATAGACCTATGACATCTGTCACCCTACTGATCACCAGAGTTAACTAGACTGATGTCGCTGGCTAGGCAGGTGTCCCCATCCTCCCTCACTGATTCATATGTATCCCTCCTGAAGCTGTGCACTTGGTCAAAAGAGGACAGCCTTCTCCTATTAGAGACAGATCTGTCTTCAAGGGTATAAGAGTAACTGCACTCCCCAGCTACAATCTCCAAACGAGATCTCAAGAAGACCTATACTGACTTTAATATATAACACTGCTTGCCTACCACCACCTTGTTCTATTCTTTTCTTCATAGAATTTATTCTTTCCTGAATGTATATATATATTTATTTGTCTTTCATATTAAAGCATAAACATTGTGATTCAAAGCCTTATCTTCTACTGATAAGAAAAAAAAAACATCACTTGCAATTATTCTTCACACATTAGACAATACATGAAGTCAACATGAAGACTCTCCCTTCAGCGAAGTGTATGTTCAGGGCTGGGTGGTGGTGCACTGTTATGATGCAGTGTATTGGCTGACCATAGGAAGTTGGACACCGTGTTCCACTGACATCAGCCTGGTGACGGAGCACACTATGATCTGCACAAATGCTCAGGTATTATGGGTGGGTCTGAATGGACATAAGCACAGACAAGCGGAAGTCTGGCCCTTTTGGCTCCTGCTTCTTCTCCTACTCGGACGAATCTCAGCTGAGGGTGCTCGAGGTGCCTGCCATGACTGCCTCTCCTGGGAACAGAACACCTTTGACTCAGCTAGCCAGTAAACGCCTAAGACTCCTCTACAGCCATACAAGTAACCTATACCTCTGCTGATAATTGTTTATCTCTTGAGGCTGAACTTTGGATAGCTAGTTCATGAACTTATGAGACTAGTTTAATCTCAGGCTTGTCAATTTATTGCTTATCTTGCTGTATCTAAAATAATAATATTCTATACTACTGTACCACCATAATAAAGTTTTGATTGCTTAAACCCACTCACAGCTGTACCACAGATGAGTCCTTTATGCAACACAGCAAAGTCCTTTTAATTTTAATTACAACAGTGAACCTAGTTAAGTGCACATGTTATCAAGCACAAAGACCTAGATTCAAGCTTTGGGTCCCCACCTGCAGGGAAAAAGCTTTATAAACAGTGAAATAGATCTCTCTTTCCCTCTCTATATCCCTTCCCTCTCAATTTCTCTACGCTCCATTACATTAAATAAAGTTTAAAAAATAAAAGACAAAGTATGTGTTCACACATAGTTTTTAATCACAGACTGTTACTGTAGACTTTTATTATTTTCTCTAGACCATGGAATGGATGGAGTCAAGCAAAGAGTTGACAGGATAGCGAACACACACACACACACACACACACACACACACCCCAAATAACAGAAATAAACAAAAACCCTCCTTACTCTTAGAACTGGAGCACATTACTACTTTACTTCAAGCCAACAACAACCAGAGATGCACGAATTTGATAACCTCTGAAAGCCGTTTCACAGGAGATATCACTTGTCACTTATAAAAGAAGAAACAATCATTTATCACACTATAGAGTACTGAACCATAAGATTTTAAATGCTATTTACTTACGCCAAACTAAGAATTCCTAGGAAAAATTTATATCATTTTATATAAAATTACATTCTTTTTATTTTTCTTTCCCTTGGATACATATTAAACACTTTATGGTTACACACAACTTGTAAATTATAAACACCAATTAACTGAGGTATTTTTGGTAGAGAAAAGTGTCTATCATAATTTTAGTAGCAATAATAGTACAGTACATTTCTTTTAGCAATTTTAACCTCCTATTTCTAAGCACTATGCAAACATTAATTTACCAAGTTCTGCTGTATTCTCCATTCGAATTAGAATATTATCATATTTCATTATTTTCAGGGGAGAGTCATATGGAAGGATTCATGACCTCACAGCAAGAAATTTAAGAGGGAGAGAGCAAGATCCTCCTTTTGTGAAATAGGTACACAGGGAAAATTAATATTAATGAATATACCTAAAATAGCACTAGGTTTTTCTTACCTAATGCTTCCATTCTTCTTTTTTTTTAGAAAATGGCAACACACTTAGAGTCAGTTCAGAGGCTAACAATTTTGAGTAAATAGTAGGGGCAATCTTTAAGAAAACCAAGTAGTGTGTGTGTGTGTGTGTGTGTGTGTGTGTGTGTGTGTGTGTGTGTGTGTGTGGATATCACAGTGGTTATTCGAGACTTTGATACCTGAGGATCCAAAGTCCCAGGTTCAATCCCCTGCATACCATAAGCCAGAGCTGAGCAGTGCTCTGGTAAAGATGATGATAAAATACTAAGTAGCTAGCAATTATTGAGCATGGGCTATACACCAGTCATTGTTTTAAAAAGTGTGTAGGAATTTGTGTCTTAGTCATCATTCAAGCTCAGAACCTTCAACTATGCCTGGGATTAATTGAATGTTGAATCATTACATGTTTTAATAAAAATATGAGAGAGGCATTTCTAGTTCCAAATAACTGAAATGCCCTATTTTTTGAAGTACAACCTATACATAAGCTGGACACTTGAAATCAGAGGAGAAAATAAGAGATTTTATTTGGTCAAGTGTAATTAAGTTTAAGACAACTAAGATTCTTTCCAATGGTATTTATTGTTTAAATAAGTGTTTATTAAAAATATACCATCTACCTGGTATTGTAAGAGGTTATAGAAATGAAGATAAGGTCCTTGTTGTTATAAATCTTAAGTTATATTGTTGTGTTTGATAGGAGCATGTCTTTGTATATAATAATTTTCTATAAACCAGTGACTTTTGTTTGTTTGTTGCGACTACTATTTCAACCACTCAGCCTCTTTCTGTATACTCATAAGGAAACTAGAGTGAAATACAGATTTTTAACCTACATTGCCTAAAACATGTCTATTTGCGTATATAGCTATTTGACAGTTACCTCAGCAATCTGACCAATGTGTGAGAACTTAATTTAGTATCAGGGTGAATTTTAATATGTTTGAGTTATATATCTTAGTTATTCATATTGTCAATCCTTAATTCACCCATACAAACACACTCTATAAAATTTAATTTAGGTGACCTCAAGTTAGAATCTAATTCCAACTCTCAATAAATAGGTTCAGGAATTATAGCATTACAATGAAAATAAATATACAAAGTGTTAGAAGAAAAATACGGTCTTACAAGCTCTCTATTATACATGTTCTAATGAAAGAGTTGGTGCTACACAGACTGGTAACCTAATCTGTGATATAACCCCACCATGAGTCTATAACATTTGCTACTTCTTTCTGAAACACAAAAATCTTCAAAACATAACTGACCAAAATAACGCTTTTTAAGTAGCACGTGTAACTAAATTTTATTGCATTTACTAATACACTTGAGATCTTCAGTGTTTCTAAAATAAAATCAGTTGTTTAGGTTTTGCTTTTAGAACAATAAAGTAATCTTTCTCATAATGTCTAAAAACTCACTGTCTATGTAGGGGTGAAAAGGTAGTTTCACTTTATAAGAAAACTGAGGAAGTAAGGGCATTCTAAGGTTAATGTTTAGGTATTACTAGCATCTCACGATTCCTCCTCTAAAAACAACAAGGGCAGGGAGTCGGGCTGTAGCGCAGCGGGTTAAGCGCAGGTGGCACAAAGCACAAGGACCGGCATAAGGATCCCGGTTCGAGCCCCGGCTCCCCACCTGCAGGGGAGTCACTTCACAGGCGGTGAAGCAGGTCTGCAGGTGTCTGTCTTTCTCTCCTCCTCTCTGTCTTCCCCTCCTCTCTCCATTTCTCTCTGTCCTATCCAACAACGACGACAACAACAATAATAATAACTACAACAATAAAACAACAAGGGCAACAAAAGGGAATAAATAAAATAAAAATAAAATAAAATATTTAAAAAAAAAAAAAAATAAATAAATAAAAAACAACAAGGGCAATAAAAGGGAAAATAAATAAATATAAAAAAATTTTTTTAAAGATTCCTCCTCTAAGGGTGGAGCTAGACAGCATAATTGTCATGTAAAGAAACTCTCAAATCTGAGATTCCAAAGTCCCCTATATCATTATAAGCTAGGTCTGCTCAGTGCTCTGGTTAAAAATATATATATATATCCTCTAAAAATTAAATTGGAATATATCTTTTTATCTTAGACTTCAGTAAGTTTTAAATACTCACTGGCAAAGAAATAAATGAATATATATATATATATATATATATATATATATATATATATAAAATGTTGATGCATCTGATTTTCAGTGTACTGAAATTAAGAACTAGATACAGGTGACAGCTTTGTTTTAATTTGCTGATTTTATACACCTATCAAATTGAAACATATAGAAAACCACTTTTATATTTAGAAGTACTTAGCATTCCTATTCTGTTTATATATAATTGGGTCAATGATACAACAGCTGCAGGCATTGCTCTATCTATCTATTTAATCTATCTAGTCATCTCCATTGACAATATCTCTATCAAATTCAATTCAACAAAATTAAATGTTAAATAAAAGTCAGCCTGAGCCCCAGTATTTCTCATCTCTTAATGCATTACACTCCTTATCATCTCTTATTTATTTAGCTGAGGCAAAAAAAAAAAAATCCTCAGACTCAATTATATCTTTTTATCCTTCATGTTTCTTAAGTATTTTTTTTGAGTAATGTTGTTGATGTCAATTGGGAAAAAAAGTCTTCTTTATTATTTTATTATAATAAGGAGAGCATAATAAAGTAACCATTATCATATGCAGAGAGAATTTCTCCATCTGATGTTTTTGGTGGATTTTTCAACTGATCCCATTTTTATATAACAACATGCTAAGCTCTTGTCTACTTTGGGAAGAGTCTAAACTGCAGAAGGCAGATGAACAGCAGTATGTAGCTCAGGGAGAAACAGTAAGGAAGACAGATTTCTAAGTATTCATTCAGGTGTTAAATTTTTA
The DNA here is from genome assembly GCF_950295315.1 of Erinaceus europaeus. NCBI lineage: Eukaryota > Metazoa > Chordata > Mammalia > Eulipotyphla > Erinaceidae > Erinaceus > Erinaceus europaeus. The sequence continues at coordinate 87,949,159 of NC_080170.1, read as the reverse complement.
AAGGAGCTAAAGGGTATGCAAACGTTTTGTGGATTATATGCAATTTGTTTAGGATTTCTCCCACTATCTCTCTTTTTTAAATAAGGTTCTTTTTAAATGTTTTTATTATCTTTATTTATATATTGGATAGTGACAGTCAGAAATTGAACGGGAACAGGGAGATAAGAGGAAGAGAGAGACAAAAAGACACCTGCAACACCACTTCACCAGTCTGCAGGTGGGGATGAGGGCTTGAACCTGGGTCCTTGTTCACTGTAATATGTGCATGCCACCACAAAGCCCCTTCCACTACTTTCAAGCAAGTTTGATTTCAAATTTTTCGCTTCCATTTTCTATTCCCTTCAACAGGAGTTCATATCCCCCCATCATGGACACCCATAATATGAATTATTAATTTTAAGCTAATTTCATGTATATATAAATATTTTAGAGTGGAAAAAGTAAGATAAACAGTATGGTTTTCTCTGGAATTCTCTTTACATAAGCAAGAAGCAGATGACAACCAATCTCTCATTAATCCCTTGAAAAAATTAGTGTTTCTTCTTTCCTTCACATAGGATTGCTGTTTATAATAAATCATGCTGAAAGACCCCACACACAGCAAAGTGAAGCATGTAGCATTTAATCCATCACACTGAAGGCTCAAGGATTGAATCAACACTTATAGAACTTCTACCCCTCAACTATGTATTTCTATGGTGCCCATTCCCATGGTGTGTAGACCTTCAAACAAATACATTTGTCTAAAAACAAATAAGAAAACAGTTCTTCAGCAGCCTTGCTTTTTCAGCTGCTTTTGGTTGACAAAGTCAGAAGTGAGACAGTTACATTCTGAGATTCTCATTCATATCATCTTATATATTGGAGAAAGAAATATTTGCCACTAGATAACGGATATTCCCTGGCTTCCATTAAATGGGCAAGAGAATGGTGAGAAGTCTTTTTTTCACTGTACTAGACTCCTTTCTACCTTCGACATACTGGGCTCAACTTTGAGGACACATACACTGATTCTTAGAGAACAATCATTTTTCAATTTCCCTCAAAATTTTTCTTAGAAATTTGTTTCAAAACAACGCTATCGATAGGAAGTTACAGAAGTAGATCAGGGGAATTTGAAGGGGAAAGGAAGAGCTCTATGAGGCTATGGACCTAAGTCCCGATGGAAGAAGGTGATAGTTTAGCTGAATGTGATATGTACTGATACCTATCTTAAAACTAACTGGAAATAGATCCTTGTGACAACACAAAAAGTCTGTAAATCAACATTTCTGTAATAAGGAGATATTGGAGTTGGAAAAAACACTTTATTGCAATGTCAAGAATATGTTAATGTGAGGTCAGGGTTGGGGAAAATGTTCAACATTTTAGAGCACAGGATTTGCATAACTGAGGACCTGTGTTTGATCCCTGAACAGTCATATGCCAGGTCTCAGAAGTGCTCTGGTTTCTCTCTTAAAAAATAGTTATTATTTTTTTAATTTTTATATTTATTTATCTTCCCTTTTGTTGCCCTTTTTATTGTTGTTGTAGTTATTATTGTTGTTATTGATGTCATCGTTGTTAGGACAGAGAGAAATGGAGAGAGGAGGGGAAGACAGAGAGGGAGAGAGAAAGACAGACACCTGCAGACCTACTTCACGGCCCTGTGAAGTGATTCCCCTGCAGGTGGGGAGCCAGTGGCTCAAACCAGGATCCTTATGCCTGTCCTTGCACTTCCCGCCACTTGTGCTTAACCTAGTGCACTCCCACCCGATTCCCACAGTTATTCTTTTTAAAGATATTTATTTCATGAGAGAGATCAGAGCACTTATGTGGGAGAAGATCAGAGCACTTATGTGGCACATGCAATGCTAGAGATCAAATAATGGGCCTTGCATATGCAAGACCCACACCCACACTCTATGAGCAGTCTGAGTAAGTGAAGACCAGCAGGCTTATTAATGTGGCTTAGCGCCTGCATGGCAAATCAACACTCCTAGCAGTCTTCCCACCCCTTTTATTATCTTTTTTCCTCCTTCCTTCTATCCTCCACCCCCTTGTTGAAACACACAGAGTAAAATTGAGATGCAAAAAGGAGATAGAGGGGGCCTAGTGGGAGCACACTGAATTAAGCTCACATAGTATAACGTACAAAGACCCATGCAAGAATCCTGGTTCGAGCCCAGGCTCCCCACCTGCAGGGGGATGCTTTGCAAGCTGTGAGGCAAGTCTTCAGTGATAGGTTTTTCTCTCCCCTTCTCAATCTCCTCCTCTCTCAATTTCTCTCTGTCCTATCCAACAATGGGAGGGGAGGGGATTGCCTCCAGGAGCAGTGGATTCATAGTGCTGGCACTGAGCCAAGGGAAAAAAAAAAAAGATAAGAGAAAGTAGATAAAGAGGGAGACAGAAACTTGCAGCACTGTTTCGTGGCTCATAAGCTTATACTCTGCAGATGCAAACTGGAGTCTTGAACCAGGGTCATGCTGCACAGTAATGTGTGTACTCTACCGAATGCGCCACTACCCAACCTCCACATAAAGAACACATAGGTGGGGGCTGGAAGGTGGTGCACCTGGTTAAGCACATATATTTCAATATGCAAGGACCGGGGTTCAAGCCCCTGGTCCCCAACTACAAGGGGAAAGCTTCACAAGTGGTGAATCAGTTATGCATGTGTCTCTCTCTATTTAACACCTCCTCTCAATTTCTGGCTGTCTCTATCCAATTAATAAAGATAATAAAAAAAATAAGAAGAACACATTAGTGTGTTTTCAGTGTTCTCTAGATTGCATAATTCTTATTCACCCAACCTACTATCAATTGGTATATATAATTAATATTTATTTACTTATTCCCTTTTCTTGCCATTGTTGTTTTATTGTTGTTATTATTGTGGTTGTTATTGATGTTGTTGTTGGACAGGACAGAGAGAAATGGAGAGAGGAGGGTAAGACAAGAGGGGGAGAGAAAGACAGACACCTGCAGACCTACTTCACTGCCTGTGAAGTAACTTCCCTGCAGGTGAGGAGCCGCGGGCTTGAACTGGGATCCTTAAGTCGGTCCTTGTGCTTTGTGCCACGTGCACTTCAATTGGTATATCTTTTTTTTTTTTCCTCCTCCAGGGTTATTGCTGGGCTCGGTGCCTGCAACATGTATCCACTGCTTCAGGAGGCCATTTTTTCCCCCTTTTGTTGCCCTTGTTGTAGCTTCGTTGTGGTTATTATTATTGCCCTTGTTGACACAATTCATTGTTGGATAGGACAGAAAGAAATGGAGAGAGGAGGGGAAGACAGAGAAGGGGAGAGAAAGACAGACACCTGCAGACCTGCTTCACCGCCTGTGAAGCCACTCCCCTGCTGGTGGGGAGCCAGGGGCTCGAACCTGGATCCTTACGCTGGTCCCTGCGCTTTGCGCCACATGCGCTTAACCCACTGCACCACCGCCCAACCCCCAGTATATCTTTAAAGCAGTCTTTGCTCCATAGCCTTACTGCACCTGAAACACTTATCACTGAAAATCCAAACATTAGAACAAAATATCACTAGAAATCATTCATATCTGTTACTGTGGGAATGGTAATATCTTAGTTCTAACCTAGAGATAAAACTAAAACATATAAAATTTACATAACTTGCATAAAACCTTTCAATTCTCAAAGAGTCAGGGTTTGAATCTTGAAGTGTGGCATCAGATGCTTAGTCATTAAATTACACTGTTCTCATGTAAAGTATAGAATAGCTGAAAGGAATACATGATCTTGGAATCAGACAACTTTAATCAAATACTAATTTTATCACCTCTTAGCTGTGTGACCTTAGATTGGGATCTTAAAACTTCTATAAATTTTTTAAACTTTGTATTTATAAATTGTAGCTAGTATGAATACTTAACTAAGGTATATTTCAGTCATAAAAGTTAAATGGCTGGTTCCATTTACTTCTCACACTTATAAAAAAGATAGATAATAATATGATCTTCAATATTGAGATGAGAAAAATCAAGATTAAGTAATTTGACCATTGTTATACATTGAGTGGTGAAGGCAGAATTTGAATAAAGACAATATCATTACAGAAACTTTATATTAATTTTAAATTTATAAATTGTTATACTTAATCAACAATATCAGTTCTTAGGGAATTTGATTGTATTTTGATAAGAATTAAATTAAGTAAAGTATGTGTGGTAGCTACTTTAATGTCAGCTTAACTGAACATTGAGTCTATTTGAGAAGACTAGCACTTAGAGCTTCCTCAGGTGCCTCGGTACACTCATATGGAGCCAGGTTTAAACGTGAAAAAGTTAAAAAGATCAGATTTAATGGCAGATTTATTGTTCACTAATCTAGCACATATATAATCAATTTTTTCTAACTATTGATATTAACTATGGAAAATATGAAGACTTCTCTGCTTGCCTAGAACAAGTAGGTCCCCAAGGTTTTCAGTTCACCCTGGAGATGGTAAATTCAAGTTTCTTAATATAGGTGATTTGTATGATATTTTTTAATATGGATTTGATTACTCCGCATTCACGATACATATCACCCACTACTACCACCCTTCCCTGGAAAATCTTCTGAATGCGACTATTCAGTTAGGGTTAGAATCGGCATCAAGATGGAAGTCAGGCAGTAGTGCAGCAAGTTAAGCGCACATGGCGCAAAATGCAAGGACCAGCATAAGGATCCAGGTTTGAGCCCCCGCCCAGGACTCCCTGTAGGGGAGTAGCTTCACAGGCTGTGAAGCAGGTCTGCAAGTGTCTGTCTTTCACTCCCACTCTCGGTCTTCCCCTCCTCTCTCCATTTTCTCTCTGTCCTATCCAACAAGGATGATATAAACAACAATAATCACAACAATAAAAAAACAAGGGCAACAAAAAGGAATAAATAAATAAATAAATAAGAGCATCATTATTACAAGAAGTTCACATAATAAGAAATTATGTGAGTTTTACTTTGGTTAAATGAATATGGGTGTGGACATGTGTGTCTTAGTGAGTACGTGTGCCTCCTATCATTTAAACTAAAACATTAAAAATTAATAATAAAATTTTAAAAAGCTGCAACAGCTGGGAAAGAAAAAGAACATTTGATTTTTAAGGAAAATATAAAATAAAAACATTTTGTCCAGTACCAAAGTGTTACATCTATGCTGATTTTTCTCAACGAAAAGTGCTTATCATCACCATATCCCCACAGTAACCACAGCTGACACACATCAGCATCACCACACTAGACAACTGGCAATAAAGGCATCTGCTCATTTCCCAAACAGTTAAAAATTCAAGCACTTCTCAAGCAAAACCAATGCAGCTTTTCTTGAGACCCCAGGTGTCCTGGTGTCTCCTGAGAGTTACATTTTGTCCTTTGCAATGGGAAAATTCTCAGAGTAAACCGCTTTCACCAAAAGCATCAATGAATATTTATATTCTTTCAATAGCAATGACTGAGAAACCCCACCTCACTGCAAACTCAACTGTACTGCTGTTGCTGTACATATTATAAATTGTACTAGAATGTGAAGAGTACCATCAACAAACAGAAAAATAGGTCTTGTTTAAAAAATATCTAAGCAAGCAAAGGAATGCAAACATAAGCCCTAGGCCATACACATAAGATTTATTTTTACTAGTGCAGATATGTATGGAATATAACAAGCAAATATATTTTAAAGACATATATATTTAATAAAGAGAAAGAAAGAGAGAAAGAGCAAGATAGAACACAAGATGTTTGGCACATACAATGCCAGAGATCTAACTTTGAGCTTTATGCTTTTAAGTCCAACATGCTACCATAGTGTCATTTTGCTGGTCACTAAAATACTTTTGAATAAGTATATCATCATCTTGCATTAGTATTTGACAACAGAACATTTTGAAGAACATTTTCCAACAATAAACTATGTGTAGGGTTGAGGGGCTGGGCGGTAGTGAACTCAGTTGAGCGCACATGTTACTATTTACAAAGACCTGGCTGGGTTCAAGCCCTGGTCCCTATCTGCAGTGGAGAAGTCTCATGAATCACAAGTGCTGAAACATTGCTGCAGATGTTTGTCTCTCTCTCTCTCTCTCCTCTCAATTTATCTCTGTTCTAAATAATAATATGTATTTGTTTTTTCTTTTAAATTTTCTTATCTTTATTTACTGGATAGAGACAGCCAGAAATTGAGAGAGAAAGAGGTGATAGAGAGGTAGATAGACAGAGAGACACTTGCAGCCCTGCTTCATCACTGGTGAAGCTTTCTCTGGGGTCTGAGGTCTTGAACCCAGGTCCTTGTGCACTATAATGTGCACACTCAACCAGGTACACACCACTCACCTCCCAAATTAATATGTATTTGTTTAATTATTCTTGACTCTAGCTATGGGCTATGTGTGTGTGGCGGAGGAAGAGGAGTCTTCATCTAGTGTGAGGTGTTTTGCTCTTGTTAGGGGTGGGAAACATCTGACTCTGGGAAAACATTTGGATTGGCCCTGTTATGGCAACTGTAACCAGGACTCTAAATGCAATAAATATAAGACATGTTTTTATAACAATAAAGTACTAATTTTTAAGTTGATAATTTTGTATGGCCTGCCAATGATGATATACATATCTAATACAAGTGGACTGGAAGGTATTGCAGTAGACAAAACATTGGAGCATGAGGTTCTATGTTCAATTCCAAGCATGCCATGTTAACGAATGAATAGTAAAACATAAATATCAAATAGCCCTTGACAGATATAAGCTTCATGCCTGTATTAAATGAAAGCTATAAACCAGATTTCAAAGTGTAAATTTTAGTAACAAATGCTTTGTTAAATCTTTTTTTGAGATACAAATTTATTTCCTTATCTAAGTCACATGCAAGTACTTCTCACAATAAACTACATGTGTGAAATTTCATCAGTAATATTACCAATATTTATTCCTGATTGCCACAGCTTTTCTAATCCTTGTGTAGCCATACATTTAATGTTACATAATCCAGTGGGAATACTTAAAAAACAATAAAATAAGATTTATGAAGTTGTATTATCTCTTTTTATGCCAAAAGTAAAATAAAGTTATCAAAAGGGATATTAGATAATGAGTTAAATCCAATTTATATAAAGTGTTTTACTTCTGTCAGGGAGTCTTGACAGAATTCTTGAAATCTCAGCCCATGTTGTGCCATAGTCTAAAGCACATCTGTGGTCACTGGTCAATCTTGAGAATAATTTTGACTCAGCAATAACATTGGTTGAACCTGAGTCCCTATATAACAACACTGAATAAAAATGCTGATTTGCTAGCATTTTTTATAGGAATCTCGATTAGTTGGCTATCTGCTTCCCTGGGTTGTTATAAGACAGAGTAACATCTATAAATTAGAAGTTTTTTCCTCTGAACCTTATTAATTTTTTGTAGTTAGCATGAAATGGATTTGCTGACCTGAGCCCTAAAGCTTAAAAATACATGGACTAAGATCAACATGTAGATGATACATACTGAAATTAGACCAAAAAAAAAAAAAAAGGAAATTAGGGAAAGGTAGAGATGGTAAGAGAAAATGAGACATACCATTATATCCCCAAACCTTCCCTCTCCAGAGCCCTACCGCATTATGGAAAGATAGGCTGGGGGAATGGGTCCACCTGCCAACGCCCATATCCAGCAGAGAAGCAATTACAGAAGCAAGGCCTCCTACATAAAGATTTTTGGTCCATTTCCCAGAGGGATAAAGAATAGGAAAGCTTCCAATGGAGGGGATGGGGCACAGAACTCTGGTGTTGGGAATTGTGTGTATTGTACTCCTCTTATCCCAAGTCTTGTCAATCATTATTAAATGACTAATAAAAAATTATAAAAAAGAAATTAGAACTCCCTAAAGGGACCATACATATACATCGACCAATACTCTACCACGCCTCATTTGTTCTTTCTTTTATTTGATAGGAATGAATTGAGATGGGGGAGGTAGAAATGAGGAGAGATACTTGCAGCGCTGCTTCACCATTTTTTAAGCTCCCTTCCACAGCCCGCACCGAAGTTGAGGTCCAGAGGGTTGAACTTGGGTCCTTTTGCATAGTAACTTATACACAGCAAGTCCAGTCTATTTTTTATGAAATTAAACAATATTAAGAATAACAAATAAACAAAAGCACAAATCACAGAAGTCCACAGACTATTTACAACACACTAAACAATTCTGATGCTTATGTCTTTACTAGAATGTGCTAGTAATGTTTATAAAAATATAAAAGCACATTTGTGGCCTAGACATAGCTAGTTGTGAACCAAATATACCCACTTTAATCCACAGAAATAACAATCAAGGAGGAAAACCTCTTTAGAAGAGTTTCAAATTTTTTTCAGTTTCTCATGAAAATATGAAAGAGGGAGAGAGATACTCTTTTTCCATCTTGACAGCAATGGACAGGAATAACAACTGTGCCTCCGAATTTCTCTCTAATCTTTACAACCCAACCAAAAATCCCTCTTCATCCCATGCATCTTTCACAAGAACTTCCCTGTGCTCATTTTTCACTTGACTCTTTATTCTATGCATCTTATCCTAGCAAAATGCTAGCCCTTGATGGAGTGTACAGCTCCTTGCCTTTCCCGATCGTATCTGCATTCCAGTATATTACTCTGATTGAGCAGAGTTATTAGGAGGGGAAAACTGAGAAGACTACTTTTCTGACAGAAGAAATGTGGTGGGTCATGAGCACTGATATGAAAAGATTTTTGTATTGACCATGTTTCCAGACCTCAAATATTTACAAGCCACTGGTTCTAACCTTGCATTATGTGTTCTATGTATTGCTCCTCCTATCTCATATAATGGCTAGTTATCAAGCAAAGAAGTTAACTATCAACATACAGAAAAGAGAAATTGGGCTGTTTAAAAATTCTGGGTCCCGCCCGCCTTCAGGTTGTTCTCCCAAATGAAGATATCTACTAAATCCATCTTTCTGTAGTTCTGTCTTCTATAATAGAGCAAATAAAGCATTACTTTACTTTTAGATGCCCTTTTCACCTCCTTCAGATCAGAGCCATATTGTTTATATTTATTTAATCCCAACATATTACTAGCTACTTGTATATTACTTAGTGTTCCTTGTATTGGATTCATTTTTCTCACTAAAAAATAGCAAGCAGGGCCACAAAGATAGCTCACCGGGTAGGGCACATACCATACCATGAGCAAGGACAAAGTCAAGATCTGACATCATATGAAAGGTGCTATGACATGGGGAGAAATTCCGTTGTGAACATATTGCTTTCTCTCTGTCTGTCTTGCTGTCTTCCTGTCAGTCTGTCTGTCTGTATATCTATCTATCTCTCCCCTCCTCTCTCTGTCTCTCTCTCCCCCCTCCCCCAAGTTGAGGGCAAGGCCCTATGGGGGCCCACAAAGGGGTCTATTGTATTATTACTGATGGAGATGACTGGTAATATTGGGGAGAGATATTTATTCGAGGTCTAGGCCCATCATATCTGTTTGGGAATTTCAGGACTCCCCAACAAGGGCCCCAGCTGATGGGGTGGCCTGACAGTGACTAAAGAGTCATCCTTAAAGTATGCCAGTCTCTTCCCCTTATTCGTCTTTTGAAGTCCTTGCTTTGATAAGGATAGCTTGGGAGTGAGTGAGGGAAATATAATAGGAAATAGGTGAGGAGGGTATCTAAGTCTAAGTAGACAGTATTTCATTATGAATTTCATACTGACTCATTGTAGACTATTGTGTACTTTTACTTTCATATATATTTTCATATATATTTTGCCCTAATTTATGGATACACATGAACATACGCTCTATCTCATGGGATCTGGTCTATATCTAGGTTTAGGGACTTTGTTAGGAAGTGAACCACCTGGGATGGAATTAGAGAATCCTATGAAAGGGATGGTCTCACCTGAGTAATGAGGCTGAAGGGTTGACATTCCATGACTGATGTTTCTGGACACAGTCTGAAGTAAAACATGCTGAGGTGGTACTTGTTGCATTGATTAGGTTGGGAAAGGTGGATGCAATATCATTTGGTATGAATTGAGAGAAGCATGCAGGAAAAGTGAGCTCCACCCTAGGGGTTCCAGGACTGGGGTAAAATATAGGCTCTGTAGAGGAAGTGGGAGGTTCCTGCTGTCTCCGGGTTTAAGAAGGCAATAGATAGTTATTATTTGCTATTATTTGGTAATTGGGTTAACTTTGAAATACCCCCTTTTTAGGATTTACTTTGTCATACACAATATCACCATAATTTATGTCCATTAACATTATTTGTATATAGCTGTGCCACCAGTTGCTTTTGTTCTCCCTAGTCTAAGCTTTTAAGAGAGTCAACATATAGAAGACTCAGCCTATGGTCAGTGCATTAAAAGGTTTGAAACATCCTACACCTGAGGAAGATGGGTCCTAATATTGAGGCAGCTTAGGCTCCTAAGCTGAATATAGGCCCCAGATCACATCAAATTGATAAGGTTTATAGTCAACAGTATTTATACACCTTTCCCATATTAGGGAGCTACTCTCTTCTCTGATCCAGCTTTCTGCTCCTTTTTCCAGTCATGACATCATCTCCCCAGACAATAAATTGGGTCCACCTACATATCAGATTTCAGGCTCAGGGGAAAAAAATAAAACAAACAAACAAACAAAATAACAACAACAACAAAAAAACCTAGTACAGTCACATGCCCTTTAGAATATAACTAAAATAGGCCTACTAGCTAGCTACAAAATGGAGAACCCCCCCCCCCAACTCTTCATCTGCACTATTCCAGCCTTTATGTTCATGATTAGTCAACAGATTGTTTAACTTTATATGTTTACTCTCTTTTCAGCCACCAGGTTCCATATGCTAGCATGATGCCATACAGATTTCACTGGACAGACAACCCCATTAATGTGTCCAGAAACTCAGATTCCCCAGAGTCCTGCCCCACGAGGGAAAGAGAGAGACAGGCTGGGATTATGGTTCGACCTGTCAATGCCCATGTTCAGCAGGGAAGCAATTACATAAGGCAGACCTTCCACCTTCTGGTTCCCACAATGACCTTGGGTCCATACTCCCAGAGGGATAAAGAATAGGAAAGCTATCAAGGGAGGGGATGGGATACCGAGTTCTGGTGGTGGGAATTATGTGGAGTTATATACCTCTTATCCTTTTTTTATTATTTATTTATTTTTTATTTAAGAAAGGATTAATTAACAAAACCATAGGGTAGGAAGGGTACAACTTCACACAATTCCCACCACCCAATCTCCATTTCCCACCCCCTCCCCTGATAGCTTTCCCATTCTCTATCTCTCTGGGAGCATGGACCCAGGGTCATTCCCTCTTATCCTATGATTTTTGTCAGTGTTTCCTTTTTATAAATAAAATTTAAAAAAGAAAAGGAAAAGAAAAAAATAAAAGGAAGATAAGATATATAGAAGTAATGGAAAATAATGATTTAATTAAAATATAGATTTAATGTAGGAGGAAAGCAGCTTGGGGAATAGAAGTTGAATTAGTTCAGCATATTTTTGGTAGCAGTAGCCAGAAAGAATACAACTGCCAAAAAAAATGGGGGGGGGACTAACTATGGAGCAAAGCTATGCTGCAAAGTGCCACTGGGCATTAGGCTCAGTGATTTATATTGTTTATTTCAACTAATACTCATAACAACCCACTGAGTAGGAGCTATCAAGAAACAGAGGCTCATAGCAGTTATGACTTGCTCAGTAGTCATTGTAAGTGTCATAATGCAAACCCAAGGATGATTCTAAATTCCATCCTTTATGTATTCAAATTTGACCTAAGTTCAAAGACCAAGCCCAAAGAACTATCTAAAAATTACTTCCTCCACAATATTCTGAGGCATGACTGTAAACAGACCTAGCATATTAAGATGGTGATATTTTGGCAATCGTCTTATCCAGCAACTTATTTTCTACATAATAAGTCTTTAAGCTATGGAGGTCAGTTAGCTAAGTAACATAGGTATCTAGGAAAGAGAGTTCAAGACAGTTAAGGTACAAAATCTTTGTTCTTAAGGTTGAATATCATGAGAAAATACCATTTTATCCTATGTAGGTAAGCTCCACAATGCCAGACACCTTGTTTCTTTTTTTCTTCTTTTTTTTTTTTTTGATCAATTATATCTCCATTATCTAGGGTAGTAAATGGAACTGTTATTAACATATAGTTAACATACAGTAAATGTTATAAAATGGAGATGGCCAAATAATATTTGAAGTTGCAGGAAGAGAACATGGCTAATATGATCAATTTCCTTATTGACTGCACACTAACACTGACCCTACTTACACTCATGAAAAATCATTTTCTCCTTTTAACTTTTCAGTGGCATTGTACATGCCTTACACAGCAAAGATATTGGTTTTAAATGGCCTTATTACAAGTCATGACTTTACCATCAAATAGAATTCGTAAGTTGTCCTGTGGGTAGAATCATTAAGGACAACATTTAATTTATTAGAGGATAAAATATTTTGACAAAAGTGGTAACATGAACATTTTTTCTTATCTTAATTTGGGGGGTATGAAACATAGAGCAATGTTTCATTTTCAAAACCATCTTCCCATGAAGCCAACCAGAAGGACTGCTTATAGCAGAATTTTCTAGCCAAATTCTGGAAGGGCCCCCACAGGCTTTCTCAATTTGTGGGCGCTGTCCTCCAATAATCTATTCCTTTCCAGGTTCTTCTTGGAAACCAAAATTTATATATATATGTATGTATGTATGTATGTATGTATGTATGTATGTATGTATTAAAAGGAAATTTGTCTTAAAGACAAACTAAAAATCTGTCTCAATTCTCTGTACCAATACTGCTTGGACAAGTATTTCACTTACATCCTATTCTAGAAATGTGACCAATAATTTTGTTTCTGCAGCATTCTTACCACTAGTTGGATGTTTCTAAAAATTAAGCTCCTTATGACCACATGTGCAGATAGCTGTGCTTACTCATAAGTCTAAAAAAGGGAAGATAAATAAGCATGGTGTGTTGTAAGGCTATATAAAGGGGAAAGCAAACTCTTTTTGTTACAAATGAGTTACAAAGCTACTGCTCAAAATCTGGAGTAAAGAAGTCTTATGGATTGAAAACATCTTTTTAAATGAATATTCGCTTAGTAATTCTGAAATGATTTTTGCTCTTGAATATATTCAAACAAGTAGGCATTGCAGTATTTCAATGATACTTTATCAATCCACAAAATGGAATAGAAGAATAAATAAAAAAGGTTTTCCTAAGGGAGCACCATGGTCATTGTCCTATAAAAACATATGAATATATTGTTACAAACTCATCTTCACAGGAAGTCACCCAGCTTAATAAGCACAGACCTGCAAGTTAATATTAAAATTCACTTTGATTTCAGCAGCAATAGAGCTGATTCAACTAGGAGCTATTATATAAAACTCTTATTGTCATATTCGTCATCACAACTCTCAACAGAGACCACTGCCAGTACCAAGAAGCCCTCACTTCACCTCTGAAAATATGCTACACAGACAGCCATTCCAATAACAATACAGTGGTGAGACTGTCCTGTTTATTTTATCAGAATTGTACTCCCTTAATTTTTCAATTTTCTTTATTGATGTCCTCTTTCAAGTATAGGTCTATTAGATTCTACTTCCTCTACTGTCCTCCCAGGAATTGGTGCTTGCCAACTACAATAAGTTGTTTTGACAACTTGTCTAGCTATACAATACTGTTTCTTTCCCTCTGCAGTCTTTTTGGCTTCAAATGAGTGCCTTCAAAATATAGCAGAGACTATCCAACCAAACTATGCAATGGGGAAAAACAGTTTTCTATGCGTAAGCATCATCTTGCCAAAGCCACAATCTTACTTGTGCTCATTCTTCTCTTTCTTTTCCCCTTCATTTTTATGGATAAATCCCACTTGCTATCTTGTCTACTCCTATCTTAATAAGGAATGACTGCCGTGACTACCCCCATCTAGCTATGCCATTCACCGCCAGCACCTCTGCTCTCCTCATGTGCTTCAAGAAGAACTGATTAGCACTTTGCATAATTAACCTGATTAGCACTGTGCATAATCAAACTGATTAGCACTTTGCATAATTAAAAAGAAATAATAATAATAACAATAATAAGCACTAAGTAATATCAAAAGCTGTTAGTCCCACAGTTCTTTGGTTACCTCCAGTATGAGTTCAGTGCTGCACATTTTGCTCCTTCATGAGAAAAATCTCTTCTTTAACTCAAAAGTCAAAAATATTAATTTAATCATTTTCAATCTATAGACCCAAAATAATTTTATATAAATATCAGTTACTCAACTCAGATTCTAAAAATTCAGCTTCTGCCCAGGCAAAAATCCCTCAGTTTTAACTTAACAATTTAATTCCAACCAAAAATGAAGAAAATAGAGACATAAAATCAAATCAATGAAATACACCTGTTTAAAATTAGAAGATGCAAACTACTTGTGTAGCTATCTATATGATACTCTCTCATGAATGGATTCAGGATCATGATGTGGTATGTGAAAAACAAACAAACTGGGAAGTCTGACAGGAAAACCTAACTCAGACATTCACTCTGACCTTGGTTAAGTCATTTAATTTCTCAGAACCTATTTCCCTTATTGATAAAATGGAAATATTAATGCTAATACTGCACCCTCCAGCATTATGAAATTAAAGAATATAATCTTGAAAAATAGTTTGTAAATTGCAAGGCAGTGCACATGCCTGAGCTATCACATTGTTAAACTTTGTACAACCTAAATATTGCTTCTTCCTAAAGGCAACTTACATATTATGAATAATAATTATATAACATGCTATATTTTTAAAGTCTTAGGATTAAAAAGTCCTATGGCCTGGTAGGTGGCAGAGTAGCTAGAGCACTGGACTTAAAAACATGAGGTTCCTTGGGAGTCGGGCTGTAGCGCAGCGGGTTAAGCGCAGGTGGCGCAAAGCACAAGGACCGGCATAAGGATCCCGGTTCGAACCCCGGCTCCCCACCTGCAGGGGAGTCGCTTCACAGGCGGTGAAGCAGGTCTGCAGGTGTCTATCTTTCTCTCCTCCTCTCTGTCTTCCCCTCCTCTCTCCATTTCTCTCTGTCCTATCCAACAACGACTACAACAATAAAAAAACAAGGGCAACAAAAGGGAATAAATAAATAATAAAATAAATATTAAAAAAAAGAGAAAACAAAACAAAACATGAGGTTCCAAGTTTGGTTCTTGGCATTGCATGTGCCAGAGTGGTGGTGGTGTTATTTCCTCTCTCTCTCTACTTCTCAATCTACCGTGTCAGTAAATCTTTTTGAAAAATATTAAAACGTCGTAAAATAATTCTAAACATTTTACCTTATCTCCTATTCAATGATGCAATAAGATGAAAGTTTTGAAGTTAAAATATAACTGTAGTCAATATTATATCCACCACAACACATATTTGTGCTTGCATGGAAGTTAAAATCAAGCTGCTGCTGGCAATCCATAATGGAAGAAAATCTAGTATATTTGTATTAACATGTGACAGCAAAATAGAGAGCTCTGCTTTTCTCCATCTCACCAGCTAACAACCTGTTCCTTATGACCTTTAAGACTTAATTAATTTCCACTTTCCAAAAAAAAAAAAAGGAGAAATACCAGTCAACATCTCACTCTTTCATTGAGTTTTCTCTCTTCTATTTTATCTGTAACTCTACCGTGTCTAGTTTTGTATTTACTAATTATGTGTATATATTTCCTCCACTAAAAAGTTTCTAGGGTCAAACTACAGTGCACAATTTCTTTGCCTTTGCAATAGCTTATACAATGCGTGATCCACAGGTGAGCATTATGCACATTTATTACAGTGAGCTTGAGGGAAGTGGACAGAAAAGTCTCCTTCCCTCTCTTTTTTGTTTTATTTTACCATGTATTGGCATACAGCTGCCACATGCAAACCAGAAGAATTTCTTCATTAACTATTGAAGACAGTAAACGTATCTGACATTCTGTAACCACCATTTTGGCTATTAAAATGATTAATAAATGTAAAATTATTTATTTTATTATTCAATTATTCATTTAATCACTGAAAAAAACAGAACATGAATACCTAGTACAATCTAGATACTACGTGAAATATTGGGTGCAGGATTGGGTAAGTTCAAAAGGGACAGTAGGTTCCTCTAAGGAAACTTAAAGTCTACATATCTTGTAAGGATCCTATGGTAGCCTTGAAGAAGCTGGTATGGAGTTGTAAGGAAGGGAAACCATAAAGCAGGCAAGGTGATTAATTGCAAGGCAACCACCATGTAGTCACTAAGCCTCTGTGACTTAAAGGCAAGGTACCCAAATAAGCTGTCAGTGCTCCTGGCCCAATCATCCATTTTACAATTCATTTAATTCAAGAAAGAAAATGCTGCGGTGGAGATTATTCAAGTCCAAATGTTCCTGGTGAAGGTGCTTCCAGTAATTCTGGGAAAGAAGCCAATCCCTTAGTTTTATATGTAAATATTTAAAAAACACACACATATATATAAGCACAAAGGAAAGGTCAGGAAGAAGTAAGTCTTTTAAGAAATCTATTTTAATATTTTTTTCTATAACTGTCCACAAAACTTTGGCTTTTTTTGTAGCCTTACATTTTCTTTTACACAATACACCTGCTTTTTTTCTAAACTAAATATTTCTTCCATCTAATGACTCTCTTTATTAGACAGCATCTAATTTGCATACATTTACATACAATTTAACTGCTAGCTTGTGAGAACAAAGAAATGGCTCTGCATTGTACTGAAGGACAATATTCAGTAAAGGAAGGTATAAAACCAACCAACTCTGTGACTGTGTAAGCTCTTTGTTTCTGATATTTCAGGCTTTTTTTTTTTTTTTTGGTTAACAAACCGGTTAGAAGGGGCAAAAATTATTTCATCAAACAATGTAAGGAAGACACTACTTTCTTTAACTGCCCACTTCCTCCTCAGTTTGGTTACTACAATTCGGGAGTTCAAGTTCTCTGAATCTACTATGATTGCCTTTATTAGATTTTATGAATTCAATCCTTTCATATATTTTTGCTTTCATTCCTCTTCCTAACAGGAGCTTAGATTCCACTGTGATAAAGCTCTGTTCAAGACAATCAGGGTAGAATATGGCATAGTTTTTCCCAATTAATAGATTTTACCGAAACGCCAAGCCTTTGTCTTACAAACTCTTCAAAAGAATGTGTTTTTCAGTGCCAACTGTAGAGTAGGTGGAAAAAGAAGACTTGAACATAAAGAGGGAGTAAACAGTGAATAAGTTAAAGGTAAAAGAGTACTTGAATCCCTTGTCTTCAACTAGAAATGCTATCTCTTTGTAAATTCCAAACCTAGAATATTTTTGAAGATGAGAGAGAGAGATGAAAACCAAGAATCCTCTATTCTTGTCTGAAAGTGAATTCACATGCTCTGTGACACAGAGTAAGCCACTATGATTCTTATCTTTGTACTGTACTTCTACTCCCTGACACATGGAGAGGGAGATTATAGGAAGCTATCTTGAAAATTGTGCTCAGTATTTTGTAAAGATTAACTATTGAAAACATACAAAATATTTGCAATAAATCTGTGGTTACAATAAGCTGAAAGCAAACACTAGAGAGATTCAAGTGTCTGAAATGCCATGTGTAAAATATCACAAAAATTATATATATATATATACATATACATATGTGTGTGTGTGTGTGTGTGTGTGTGTGTATGTGTGTGTGTGTGTGTGTGTGTGTGTGTGTGTGTGTGTGTGTGTGCTTTAAGATCACAACACTTGGTATAAATACAAGACATCATTTTAAGGTCAACTAAAAATTACAAGACCACATGAGAATTGACCACACAATATCAATGGAAATATCATCCTTAGGGCTGGAAGGTGGCTCACATAGTAGAATGCACACATTAGCATGTCTGTGGATCCAGGCTTGAGCACTGGGCTACCACTAAAGATCATCTGCTAGGGTAGATGCCATCTCCTTGAGTAACAGTGCTGCACAGTCTCTCCTTCTCTCTCTCTCTCTCTCTCTCTCTCTCTCTCTCCCTCTCTCTCCCTCCTTATATCTATCTCGCACCTTCTATCTAGAGAAAAGAAAAATGGACACCAGAAGCAGTGCAGTTGTGCAAGCAACTGACCCTCCCAACAATAAAACTGCTGATAAAAAAATCCCTTTCTAGATTTCTAAAGAAAGTAGTTATGGGGAATGCATTTCCTTAGAAATATATTTGATGTCATTAACTTGGTTTGTTTTCTTGCTCTGCTAGTGTAGATTTACAACTTTGATAACCAAGAGAGGTGTAAACTTGTCAATGATAACTGAATAAATTCTACTGCTCAGTAGCACTACACAATGCCTACATGATTTGGAACATTCAACAGCCCAACAGATTGCACAATGTCTACCAGCAATCTTAAAACATGTCTGATTTTTCTACCTGGTGAGAAGAATCCTGAGTTAGAGACCTGTATTAATGCTGGAGTGCTGGCATAGAAGAAGTTTGCCAACTTTTTAACCCACAAGCAATTATGAACAATGATAAGAATAGCCCTAAATTTAATTTTTAGATGCTGTGATTTTTTAAAAGCCTCAGGTACTGAATAGATTCTAGTGACCGGAATGAGTAGGCAGGATGATCACTGACCCTCAGAAAAATAATAGATTAGTTAAAAATATATATATTTAATATTGGGGAGGGGGTTGTGACCCATACCCTCTAAACCCTGATCAATAAGGGAATGAGACAATCACCTCATGGGTGACTGTCAGTAAATTTTACTGTCCTTTCAGAAACTGATATAAAGTATACATAAAAGTTGTGTTTGTAAGACTTACAGATTTCTCTTGTAAATATAAATTTGAGCTAGCAGTTATTTTCTTGTCATATAGTATTATTTGTTTGAACCTAGCTCCAGACTCTAGCTTATTAATTTCTGCTTTGCTTGTAAAGCATCTCTTAATGCTAACAGAACCCAACATCACCTGTGTTAGAGATGGTTAAGATCCACCTCCCCAAAACATGTTACCACGGTGACAAAGTAGTGACCTAATTTGCACACACCTGCTGGGTTAATTGGGCCAAAATGAAAGATGATATATATGCTCAAAATCCAAAACTGATTTTTCCCTCAAAATTAAATATTTGATTTTTTTTTAAATTAGCAGTTTCTAAAGCTAAGTAACATACTCCAGGTGTGCATTTTCCAGTTAATATACTCTGAATGTTTTATGACACTTGAGGAGGAAATATATTGGGTGATGAATACCAATCTTTTATGTATTTTCTGTATGTAATGATTAGTATGAGTAAATGGTTTCAATCAGTGACTACATGGGATGTGTCTGAGGGTCAGACCACTGTCTCGAAACAAATAGGGGAATTTCAACCATTCTAGGTTAACACACAGGGCCCGAGCCACTTCTGAAATCCTAAATTCACACAGCCTGCGGCATCCTGCAACATATTGCAAGTGAAAACATCCTTTACCACAGTGTGTACTTTTCCCTCATCCTATCCAGACCACTAAGAGCTTTTTATTTTTGAACCATATAAAGTTACATATCAATAATCGATCAGAAACAAATCTATATTTTCAGACTTCTGATAAAGCCACAGCAATCCTGAAATGGTACTTTATACGAGTTTACCCTAATGACAAATTTATTTAGGATATCTAAAAGTGCTTAAACATTCACAATTATCATAGACTTTTTTTCTAAATAAAGAAAAATTAGAAGCAACTTACACATGCCAGAATAAGAGATTGGCCCAATTATTATAATATATTCATTGTGTGCAATACTATATAATCAATCAAATGTCATGCCACAGAGAAGTTATTTATTACAGAAGCAAAGTTCAAAATTTATTACTAGTTGAAAAATCAGAATCTATATTCATAGAGTATAAGTCTGTGTTTTCACATGTACACATACATACATACATACTTTAATATGTTAATAGTGACATTTTTCTAAATGGTAATGATATTATCAAAGGTGATGTTAATGTCTTCTTTCTGACTTATTTGTGTTTTACAAATACATAGTTTTACTATGACAGTATCCCTCTTACAACAGAAAAATGAATATTCTAAAATAAAATTATGGATAAAAATAAAATTATGGATAAAAAATGGAATTACATTTCTTGGCCTCTCCCTGTTACTTAGATTTCATTTGATTTATCTTTAATTTTCTTCCTGTCAATTTTAGTCAGAAATACTAACATGATATATGCCAAACTGAATAATGTTCTTTGATTAAGATTACCACGTTCCTTACACCTCTTGCCCATCCTGGCAACTATGACCAGTTTCCCAGCTGAATATAACCTTCACTTACTAACAAATCTAGAAATATATCAGCCATCAGAACCTTTACAGTATCTGGGCTGCTTTTCATATTTACAAGATTTACAATATATAATGGAAGCAAATATCTTTCAGTAATGATGGTGACTAACAACAAACTTTTTAAGTTGCAACTGTATCCATTCATAACCCTGGGAATAGATTGGTCCTTAAACAACATTGTTCTCATTTTATTTTACTTATACAGTTTACTGATAAGCAAGTGCTTCTCTTAAGTAAAGTTACTGTTACTATAAGAACTGGGATTGCTGCTTAAAAGTATCACACTGGAGTTCGATATATTCTATGATGCTTTCAGTGCTTTAATTATTGCTTGGATTATAAAAGTATAGTAACTCATTTTCTTTCTTTTCATTCCATAGGACAAAGAGAAATTGAGAAAGGTAGGGAAGATAGAGAAAAAGAAAGACACCCACAGACCTGCTTCACTGAATGTGAAAAGTCCCCACTGCAAGTGGGGGGCTGGGGATCCTAACCAGGGTCCTTGTGCAGGTCCTTTCACATAGCACTGTGTGTGCTTAACTGGGTGTGTCACCACCTGGCCCCCATAACTTATTCACATATGTAAAAAAAAAAGAGTTTTTTGGGATGTTCCTGTGTCACAAACAATAGACATCAGTGATTGATAAAGAAAATGTCAATTTTGACATTTCACTTGTTCTCAGTCTAGAGCTTTTTACTTTGGTGCTGATCTCTATCTCTGCTTTTATAAAGAATGTAGAGGACAAAAATGTAATGCTATTGCTTCAACGATAAAACAATTCATTTTAACTACCTCAAATAATTCTTTAAAATATACTGTCTGCAAAAATAAAAATTTAATTAAAGATGTAAGTAATAAAACAGAAAATCACAAATATGCTAAAATTAACATTTTTCTGTTCTATAAAGAAAATGATTGATAAATAATACAAAAAGGAACAGAATAAAAAAATCAAAAAGTAAATTAAAAAATGAGAAAAACTTGGGGGAGAAGCTGGGATCCTCTGAATGTATTCAGTGTATTGTTTAACTGCTCCAATTCATTTTCCATTCCTATAAATACAGAAAGTATGCATGTGATGACAAAACTGGAGCTTCCTCAAGTGCCCCTTTGCTAAATGTAGTTCCAGGGCTCAAAGCTGGGTCATGAGCATAGCAAGGAAGGTCCCCTACCTAGAGTGATAGCTCTGTGTACATCTATGTTCATAGCAACACAATTCATAATAGCCAGAACCTGGAAACAACCCAGGTGTCCAACAACAGATGAGTGACTGAGAAAGTAGTGGTATATATACATGATGGAATGCTACTCAACGAGTAATTAGGTCCAGGGGTTGGGCTTGAGAACACGTTACAATGCACAAGGACCCACATTTGAGCCCTTTGTCCCCACCTGTAGGGGGAAGGTTTTACAAATAGTAAAGCAGTGCTGCAGGTCTCTGTCTTTCTCTCCCTCACTGCCTCCCCTACCATCTTGGTTTCTGGTTGTCTCTATCCAGTAAATAAAGAAATAAAAAAATCTTTTGAAAAAGAATAATGAATCCACCTTCTTCAACCCATCTTGGATGGAGCTAGAAAAAAATATTTTAAGTGAGATAAGCCAGAATGACAAACATGACTATGGGATGACCTCACTCACTAACAGAAGTTGAGAAAGTAGAACAGAGAGAAATGCAGTTCACTGACTGAGTTTGCAGTATTGTGGGGTGGGGGGAGTAGGGTAGGGTAGATTTTCAACAACACTGTAAGGGTAGGGGGACACACAGATCCTGGGTGGCGAGAATCATGTTAATATATAATCCTATTAACTTATAGTATTATAAATCACTATTTAATCAATATGAGAGGGAAAATGGATTGACTATCTCAAGCTTTTAAATGCACAGACTTCAGTGTATATTCCTTCAATCTAAGCACTTATGGTTTCAAACTAGGAAACTGATTGAATTTCAACACTGGACTCAAACTGTTAATGGATTTTTAATAATAGTTTTTCTTTCTTTCTTAGAAATATTAAATCACCTATAATCATAGATCATAAGCAACCAGTCTTGTCACTATATAAGATATAGTTATTATATTATTATTTGTAAATAGCATTAAACTATGTACTATAAGATATAGTTATTATATTATTATTTGTAAATAGCATTAAATGACATAAATCATGGTAAGGTCTTGTATAGAACCTCAGGAGCTTTACTCATTTTCCTTCATATTTCTTTTGATCCATACCATTTGACACCAGGTCTAGAATGTCAATCCCCCACCTTTATTACTCTGGTGAGATCTTTCCTGGGTCATAGGACTCCTTAGTTCCATTCAGCTGGCACACCTACTGGCAGAGTTGTACAACTTAGATATAGACCAGGGCACATAAAAATAGGGCATATACATGTATGTATAAGTTAGTTGAAATATATATACTTAAAGTAAAAGTGCTCAATAGTCTACAGTGACTCAATAAATGCAGCAAGCAAGTATAAAGGTCTAAAAAGATACCATAAAGTAATCATAGACCTAGATACCCTCCTCACCTACTTCCTACTTCACTTCTTCAATCACTCTAAGTCTAGTCCTGTCAGATAAAGTTAGGACTACAAAAGCTGGTTAAGGGTAAGAGACCAGTACTTTTAGTAGTATTCCATTATATATATATGTATATTTATATATATTTATATTTATATTACAATTTTTTTCAGCCATTCATCTGTTGTTGGGCACCTAGGTTGCTTCCAAGTTTTGACTATTATGAATTGTGCTGCTGCCATGATCATTGGTGTACACATACCTTTTTAGATGGGTGTGACTGAGTTCTTAGGATATCCCCAGGAGAGGTATTACTGAGTCATATGGAAGGTGTATTTCTAGCCATGTGAGGGTTCTCCAGACTGCTCTCCACATGGATTGGACCAATTTTCATTAACCAGCAGTGTATGAAGGTTCCCTTGTCCCCACCTCTCCAGCATTTGTTGCAGCTGTCATTTTTGATGTATGACATTCTTACAGGGGTGAGATGGTATCTCATTGTTATCTTTATTTGCATTTCTCTGACAATCAGTGACCTGGAACAGTGTTTGTTGGCCTTTTGGATCTCTTCTGTGATGAATATTCTGGTCATATCCTCTGCCCACTTTCTGATTGGGTCATTTGCTTTTTTGTTGCTAAGTCTGGTGAGCTCTTTATATATTTTGATTATTAGCCTCTTGTCTGATGTATGGCATGTACATATCTTCTCCCATTCTGAGAGGGGTCTCTTTGTTTGGTTAATGGTTTCTTCTGCTGTGCAGAAGCTTTTGAATTTGATGTAGTCCCATTGATTTGTTTCTGTTTTAGTCTTCCTTGCAATTGGGTTTGTTTCATCAAAAATGTCCTTGAGGTTTAGGTGGGAAAGTGTTCCACCAATGTTTTCCTCTAAGTATTTGATAGCTTCTGGTCTAACATTCAGGTCCTTGATCCAAATGGAGTTGACTTTTGTTTCTGGTGAGATAAAGTGGTTCAGTTTCATTCTTCTGCATGTGTCAACCCAGTTTTCCCAGAACCATTTATTGAAGGGACTCTCCTTCCTCCGTTGAACAATTTGGGTACCTTTATCAAAGATTAGATGTCCATAGGAATGAGGGATTAGTTCTGGGATTTCAATTCTGTTCCACTGGTCTGTGTATCTATTTCTGTTCCATTACTAGGCTGATTGATTATGATGGCTTTATAATACAGTTTGAGATCTGGGAGTGTGATACCACCACTTCTATTTCATTTCTTTTCCTCAAAATTATTTTGGCAATTCTAGGTGTTTTCTGGTTCCAGATAAATGATTGTAATTTTTTTCTATTCTCTTCAAGAAACTTGATGGGACTTTGATGGGTATCACATTAAATTTGTATATGACTCAGGGTAGAATATTCATTTTGATGATATTAATGCTTCCAATTCATGAGTATGGGATATCTTTCCATTTCTTTGTATCATTTTCTATTTCCATGAATAGCAACTCATATATATACAAGTCTTTCACTTCTTTGGTTAGGTTTATCCCTAATGAACCCTCCTTGGTTGGAGCTAGAAGGAATTATGTTAAGTGCTATAAGTCAGAAAGACAAAGAAGAGTATGTGATGATCCCACTCATAAACAGAAGTTGAGAAAGAAAAACAGAAAGGCAAATGCAAATAAGAATTTGACTTAATTTGGAATATTACACCATAGTGAAAAATCTCTGGGGGGTATATTTGTAGCTTCACTATGGAGGGGTGGGGGGGACAAAGACCTTTGGTGGCGAGCATTGTGTTAATACACACCCCTATTAATTTATAGTCATATAATTCACTATTTAATTAATATGAGAGGGGAAAATTCTTCTGGAATCCATTTTCAATGTAAGTTGAGAGGGCCAGGGCTTGTTCACAGGTAGATCTTCCTGGGCAGAAACCAGCTTGGGCAGGTGATAGGAATTTCTCTGTAAGATGAGAAATACGTGACAGAAATACGTGTTGATCTCACAGCAGCCTATGACACGGTCTGGCACCGTGGTCTCCTAGTCAAGATCTCAAGATGCCTGCCTCCATGAGTGGCCAACACTATATCGTTTCTTCTCCAAAACAGAAGATTCCAGGTGCATCTGGGTGACAAGTCTAGCAGATGGAGACTTGTCTCAAGTGGCCTCCCCCAGGGCTCTGTTTTGGCTCCTACGCTATTTAATATTTACATCAATGACCTCCCAGAAACTTCTTCAAGGAAGTTCATCTACGCCGATGACATCTGCTGTGCAACTCAGGCATCCAAGTTCGACATCCTCGAGGAAACACTCACGAAAGACATGTCTCTGATATCTGATTACTGTAAAAAATGGCGACTAATCCCTAGCACTGCAAAAATGGTATCATCTGTTTTCCATCTACACCATGCCTCGGCCTCGCGTGAGCTTAATGTGCAGCTTGGCGATACGAGAATCCGGCATGAAGCCCAGCCAGTCTATCTTGGCGTTACTCTCGATCGCACTCTGTCATTTCACGAACATCTCATAAAAACTGCAGCAAAGGTGGGCGTGAGGAATAACATCATTGCAAGACTGGCCAGCTCCTCATGGGGCGTGAGCGCTGCCACACTACGATCATCCTCTCTGGCATTATGCTATTCCACTGCAGAATACTGTGCCCCATTATGGTTCCATAGCCCCCATGTCCACTTGGTCGATTCCAAATTATATTCCTCCATGAGGATAATTTCTGGAACCATCCGTTCCACCCCGGTTCCATGGCTGACAGTTCTTAGCAACATCGCCCCGCCAGATATTCGTTGGGATGCGGCATCATCTAAGTTCATTTCCCACGTCTACGCTCGACCGGACCTGCCAATATACGCGGATATCTTCGCCCACCCTGTCCGCTTGACGTCTCATCACCCAATCTGGTCCCCTATCCCTACACTGAACTTCTCTGTTCCAGTCTCTTGGAAACAGAGTTGGCAGTCAGCTGAGGTAAAGAACAAACACCTCATCACAGACCCCTGCAAGCGTCAACCCGGCTTTGACCTAGCACGTTATGATTGGGCCCTCCTCAATCGCTATGGAACAGGCCATGGCCGGTGCTCCGCTATGTTCCATCGCTGGGGAGCCAGAGACGACCCGAACTGCCCCCTGCGGCTACAGACAGACTATGACCCACATAGTCAACGACTACCACCTCTACTGATTCAAAGGAGGTCTCGAAACTTTACATCAGGCTCAACCTGACGCTGTTGACTGGCTACGGAAGAAGGGCAAACGCTAGAAGAAGAAGAAGAAGAGGGGAAATAGACTGAATATCTCAAACTTGATGCATAGACCCCAGTTTTGAGTATATATATCCCTGTAATCTAAGCACTTAAGGCTTAAAATTGGTAACCTGGTTGAATTTTCATTGGGGTTTACAGAGTTAATACATTGCCAATAATGACTTTTTTTGAAATATTAAGTCAATTATAATCTTAGACCCGAGAGACCAGAAGCAACTAGCCGAGACACTATATTAGATATAGATATATGTAAATAGCATTAAATGATACATACTATGGTGAGGTCTTGTGTGACACAGAAAATCCTAACAATGGGACTTTCAAAGCCAACCAAATAGCCAAATAACTTGGTTATAATAATAACTGCCTTCTTCAATCCTAAGGCAGCAGGAACCCTCCCCATTCTTTATAAAACCCATTATTTCTGCCAGTCCTGGAACCTCTGCGGTGTGACACCTTTTTCAACAGGCTTCCCTTAGCCCATAACAATTGGTACTGCATCTGCTGATCTCAACCTAATCAATGCAACCAGTACCTCCTCTACATGTTTCACTTCAGACTATGTGCAGAGACTACAGGCCTGCAATGTCAACCCTTGAGCTCCAGTACTCTGGTGAGACCGTTCCTAGCTCATAGGAATCCTTAATTCCATTTTGGGTAGTGCACTTCCCAATAAAGCCCCAACACCTAGATATGAACCTAGGACCCAAGAGACAGAGCACATGTACACATGTATCCATAAGTTAGGGATCAAAAATATATATCAAAAATATACAATAGTTTGCAGTGACCCAATAAGTGCAACAAGAAAGTATAAAGACCTAAAAAAAGACAAGATAAAGTACTTAATCAGATAGCTCCAACTTAGACCTAGATACTCTCCTCACTTATCTCCTATTTTACTTCCCTCAATAACCCCTCTTATCCTATGGTTTTGTAGAAAGTTTCTATTTTATTATTTTTTAATATTTATTTATTTATTTATTCCCTTTTGTTGCCCTTGTCGTTTTATTGTAGTTATTATTGTTGTTATTGATGTCATTGTTGTTGGATAGGACAGAGAGAAATGTAGAGAGGAGGGGATACAGAGAAGGGGAGAGAAAGATAGACACCTGCAGACCTGCTTCACCACTAGTGAAGTGACTCCCCTGCAGGTTGGGGAGCTGGGGGCTTGAACCGGGATTCTTATGCCAATCCCTGCACGCTTTTCGCCACCTGCCCTCTGCACTACTGCCTGACTCCCTCTGCTTTTTATTTTATAAATAAATTAAACAAAACACTTAAAAATAAAAAAACAAGAGACCAATACTTTTCAATGATAGTCCTTTTAGTCACTGCCAGGCCACTCCATCATCTGGGGCCCTAGTCAGGGAATCCTGGGACTCCCATAAAGATATGATGGACCTAGACCTCTAACAGATCCCTCTCTTGTTGGGTAGCATGCCAGCTCCCCCTGGCTTCTGCTTAACCAAGCACCGGTATGCCTATATAGGGATTGGTTTGATCCCATTCAAAGCGGTCTATTTAAATCACTTTTACATTTACATAAAGCACCACACTCCCTCCAGGGCATTGGTGGTTTAGTGGTAGAATTCTCACCTGTTCTGCCCCCTCTCCTTGTCACACCCTGATCCTCTCCTTGTCACACCCTGATCTTCCACCAGTCACTTTTCGCTCCACCCTCTCTATGTCACATCCTGTTTCCACCCTACTTGGAGAGTATAAAAACAGCTGCTCTTCTGATTAAAGACACTTGGAAATTGCTTTCTGGCTCCAAGAGTTCCAGAGTGTATCTCCTGTGAAGTTAGTGCGGCACGAGTTCCTGATCCCTCTCCCACGCAGCAGCCTAGATCGGCTCCAGTTGAGTTCTCTCAACCCAGAGAGCACTAGCTCGGGAAGAAGCACCCTCAGGCTATCCCAGCACTCTCTCTACCATCACTGGCCATCTCCGTCAGGAACAACACCATAAACCTTCTTGTAAGCCTATACAAGACTTTGGTCTTAAAGAAGAACAACACTGGTAGGGACTTTCCCACTCTCTGAAGGGAGGCTCAATCAACCTATACTGCCACTCAAGTAAGACTGTTCCTGAAATGAATGCAGCATAAATTTTCCTAGTGATGACCATGGAATGTGAGTCCAGAGTGGCAGGGGTGAAGAGGATGCACAGACTCCTGTGGTAAGTATGGACAGACATGTGTCATAAGTCAGATGGATGGGGTTTACAATTCACGGTATTTGCATTCTTTTTCCATATTGGGGAGCTACTCTCTGTCTTGATCCAGCTTTCTAGTGCTATTCCCAATTCTCAGACCATCTTCTCAGACATTACTTTCAGACCAGCTGCATGCTAGTTATCAGGCTCAGCAAAATTAGTAAAGTCATAGGTCCCTTGGAATATACCTAAAATAGGCTTCCTAGCTTCTACCAAAATGGAGACTCCAAATCTCATCTGCTATATTCTTACCTTTAGGTTCCTGCTTACTAAACATTTTGTCCTGCTTTACATCTTAATGCTCTTCAGCCACCAAGTTGCAGATGCTACCACAACACCATCCGCGAACTCACCAATGAGTCCTAGAACCCCATCTCCCCAGAGCTCTACCCCACTAGAGAAAGACAGAAACAGGCTGGGGGTACGGATTGGTCTGTCAACACCCATCTCAAGTGGAGAAGCAATTACAGAATCCAAACCTCCCACCTTCTGCAGGGATGGGATGTGGAACTCTAGTGATGGAAATTATACCACTTGCCAATCATTAGATCATTATTAAATCACTAAAAAAAAAAAAAAAAAAAAGATTGTGAGGCCAGGTGGTGACACAACTGGTTGAGTGCACATATTACAATGAGCAATGACCCTGCTTCGAACCCCTGGTCCCCCACCTATAAGGGGAAAGCTTCACAAATATTGAAGCAGGGTTGCAGGTGTCTCTGTCTCTCTTTCTTTCTATCTCCCCCTTCCCTCTATATTTCTGGCTGTCTCTATGCAATAAAGATAATTTTAAGAAGATTGCTTTTCCAGGAGTGTTCAAGATTCTTTTAATTTTTCTTTGCATATTGTCAAATAATAAGTCAGTAGTAACAGTTTTACTTCTTTTCTCCCAACTTGTGCTCCTTTTATTAGTTTCTCTTGCCTAATTGCTATGGCTAGGACTATGTTGATTAATAAAGGTCATAATGGGCAGCCATGTCTTGTTCCTGATCTAACAGGGAAAGCTTTTAGTTTTGTGCTATTGAGTATAATGTTGGCTGTAGTTTTGCTGTACATAAACTCAATTAGTGTGAGGAATTTTCTACATATCCCATTTAAAATTATTATTTATTATCTTTATTTAATATTGGATAGAGAAAGCCAGAAATCAAGGGCTGGGTGGTGGCACACCCAGTTAAGCACACATAGTATGAAGCATAAGGATCCAGGTTCAATCCCCTGGCTCCCTACCTGTGGGGTGTGGGAGTGGGGCGCTTCACAAGCAGGGAACCTAATCTGCAGGTATCTCTTTGTCTCTTCATCTCTGTTTTCCCCTCCTCTCTCAATTTCTCTCTGTGCTATCTAATAAAGTGGAAAAGAAGGCTGCCAAGAACCGTGGCTTCATAGTGCTGGCAGCAAGCAATAACCCTGGAGGAAAATGTATGTGCGTGTGTGTGTGTGTGTGTGTGTGTGTGTGTGTGTGTGAGAGAGAGAGAGAGAGAGAGAGAGAGAGAGATAGGAGAAACAGAGAGACACCTGCAGCATTGCTTCATATCTTGCAAAGCTTTCCCCCTGCAGGTATGATTGAACCCAGCTCCTCTAGCATTGTACATGTGTACTGAACTAGGTGTGCCACCATTGGCCCCTATCTGCCCCATTTATTAATGTTTTGATCATGAAATGATATTGAATCTTGTCAAAGCCTTTATCTGAAGCTTTTAAAATAATCATGTGATTTTGGGGTTTCCTTTTGTACTGTACAGAAAATTAGTCTGTGACATAGCAATAACATCTTCTGTCATAGTATCAAGGAATGAGAAAGTAATAATGCTATGAGTATAATGCTCATTAGACACATTAAACTTAAGGAAATTCAATCAAATTTCATGAATTTCAATAATTTACTACCACAGTCCTTATCCAGTTATTGAAAACAATTTAATTTGGGTTTTTTTTTTAGATTTTTCTTTTCTTTTTTTAATATTTCATTTCTTTTTTTTTCTTTTTTATTTAAGAAAGGATTAATTAACAAAACCATAGGGTAGGAGGGGTACAACTCCACACAATTCCCACCATCCAATCTCCATATCCCACCCCCTCCCCTGATAGCTTTCCCATTCTCTATCCCTCTGGGAGCATGGACTCAGGGTCATTGTGGGTTGCAGAAGGTAGAAGGTCTGGCTTCTGTAATTGCTTCCCCGCTGAACATGGGCGTTGACTGGTCGGTCCATACTCCCAGTCTGCCTCTCTCTTTCCCTAGTAGGGTGGGTCTCTGGGGAAGCGGAGCTCCAGGACACATTGGTGGGGTCTTCAGTCCAGGGAAGCCTGGCCAGCATCCTGATGACATCTGGAACCTGATGACTGAAAAGAGAGTTAACATACGAAGCCAAACAAATTGTTGAGCAATCATGGACCCAAAGGTTGGAATAGTGGAGAGGAAGTGTTAGTGGGGTACTCACTACAAACTCTAGTGTACTTCTGCTTTCAGGTATATATTTTGCAGTAGTTTATGGATACCTGTGAACATATGCTCTCTCTCACAGAAACTGGTGTATATCTAGGTTTTGGGACTTTGTTAGAAAGTGAAACACCTGAGATGGAATTAGGGTATACTATGAAAGGAAAAGTCTCACCCGAGTAATGAAGCTGAAGGGTTGTCATTCCACATGTGAAGTCTCTGGACACAGTCTGAGCTGAAGCATGTTGAGGTGGCAATATATATTTTCTTCAATATATTATGCCAATAGGGTTATTGCTAGGGCTTGGTGCTACAAATCCACAACTCTTGGAAGCCATTTTTCCTTTTTATGTTCCATATTTTTTCTTAAATTTTTAATCTTTATGTATTTGATAGAGACAGCCAGAAATTGAGAGGAAGGGGGAGACAGAGATAGGAGACAGGGAGACACCTGCAGCACTGCTTCACCACTTGGAAAGCTTTCCCCCTGCGGGTGGGAACTGGGGGCTCAAACCTGGATCCTTGCATACTATACCATGTGTGCTCAACCAGGTGCACAACCACCTGGCCCCTATATCTTTCTTTTTTTGAATAGGATAGATAGAAATTGAGAAGGAAGTGAGAGATAGAGAGGGAGAGAGAAAGAGAAAGTTACATACTTGCAGACCTGCTTTACCACTCATGAATAATCCCTCCAGCAAGTGGGGAGTTAGGGTTCCAAACCAGGTCCTTGCACATGATAGTTAGTGCTCTTATCCAGTGAACTACCACCAGTGCCCTCCCCCCTTCTCTTCTCTTTTCTTTTCTTTTCTCACCAGAACACTGCTCAGCTTTGGCTTATAGTAGTGCAGGGGATTGAACCTGGGACATTGGAGCCTCAGGCATGAGAGTCTCTTTGCATAACCATTATGCTATCAACCCCTGCCCTCTTTGCATATTTTTCATTATTGTATGAGGAGGCTGTTTTCCTTATGCCAGTCCTTGCGCTTTGTGCCATGTGCGCTTAGCCCACTGCACTATCGCCCAACTCCCTGAGGAGGCTATTTTCCAAGAGAGAAATGATGGTTCAAGAGTAAGTATCTTTCTACCAATCCCTGCCAGCAAAGTGAGCAATAGAATTGTGAAGGAGAGTTGTAATTAATAGTCTCTTTCTTTGTGACAAAACTAAATGTAATCTTCACAAGTCTTCAAAATTGAGATCTATCAAATTATAGAGAGATGGGGACGGAGCCAAGATGACTACTGGAAAGCAGCTGCTGACATCATGAGTTCTGACAACAACTGCTAGAAAGCCTTAGAGATCCTGGCCTTCAGCAGGACAAGCAAGGAGGTGTTCTAAACGTGAGATTAAGGAGGTGACTATAATTCTATTTGGGTTAAAAATTAGAGCAAAAAGAAAGGAAATTTTTTGATTATTTCTCTCTGCCCCACTCTCCCCATAACCAGACCCAGGGGGGTAGGGAGCTGCTGCTAGCAGGCTCCCCTCTGAGCTCCTTTCTTTATCAAGATTCCTGGCTCACCAGGGGTGCCATGCCTCTGCTACTTTCTAAATACCTAGGCTATTTTTTTTCTCTGAGTAAGGGACTTAGGCTCAATTGGAGTGATAATTAGCTGATCAAGCAGGCCTTACCCAGGCTGGGAAAGACTGCTTGGAAGTTTTACTTTAGTTTAGTTTTGTTTTGTTTTTACTTTCTCAATCAGTTTTCTAGACTCAATATGCATGTACTAACTGGGAGCTGTCCAAGCAGCAAACCCACTGCTTGAGCTTTTCACACTGCTCTATTTTATTATTACTATTATATATACACACATATCCCTTTGCCCTCCCCCTCAGGTTGACCAAAATTAACTCTTAGTATACTTTCCATTGCTAGGCTATGAGATGTCTTACTCATTGTGAGAGAAACTTGCCTCAATCTTCATACCTCCTCATCTAACCACTCTCGCCCTTCTCCCGCCTCCAAGCCAATTAAAAAAAAAAAACTTTCCTTTCACTGTTTTTATTTTTTCACTGGTTTCTTCTTTCTTTTTTCTTTTCTCTTTTTTTTCACCGTCTTCCTTTCTTCATTCCTCCTCCCTCTGCTTTCTGAATTCACTGACACTCATGTGAACTATTTCAGGGAAGAAATCTGACTCAGAGTGGACTCTCTTTAAGTGTGTCTCCCTTTCTCCTCTTGCTACCCCTAGAATTTACAGTGGACAGTAGATCTGCATAATTGTATATTACTGCTATCCCCCTTTTTCCTTCATCTTCCTTTTTCATTTGGATTTGGTTGCTATTTTTCTTGAACTGGAGACATTGTGGGGCTAACTGGTATTGGTTAAACTGCTTCAGTCATTACTTAAGTTACTATTGTAATTTCCATGGTGGGGATTGCAATTGTCATAAAGGTATTTAGTATAGCAAGGCTAGTACACAAAACACAACAACTGAGGAACAACAGAACATAAAAATAAAAAACACATTAAAAATGGGTAGATCAAGAGCAAATAAAACTGCTACTACAATGAGTGAAGACAAAAGCCCAGAAGAAACTACAAATCAGCCAGAAGTAACCATAGATAAGAAAAGTATGCAAGGAATAACAAACTTATTAATCACAAAAATAAAAACAACTTTGAAGGAAAGGGTAGAAGTATTGGGGAAACAACAGGTGAAAACCTCAAGGAAAATACTAACTACCTTGAGGCAATTAGAGAACTGAAAGCTGAAATAGCTGAAATGAAGAAAGTAACTGAGGGAAGGGAAAGCAGACTAGCAGAAGTAGAAAACAGAATTAGCCAGACTGAAGAGGAGCTAGAGAAACTAAGAAAGAGGTGAAAGAGCTCAAAAAGAGATTGAGAGACACTGAAAACAACAACAGAGACATATGGGATGAATCAAAAGAAGTAACATTTCTATAATTCGCCTGCCAGAGGAAGAAAGAGAGGAAGGGGAAGGAAACATTGTAGAGGAAATAATAGGAGAAAACTTCCCAGACCTGAACAACAGAAAGGACATCAAGATTCAAGAGGCCCAGAGAGTTCCAAACAGAATCAACCCAGACCTGAAGACACCAAGACACATCATAGTCACAATAAGAAGTAAGGATAAAGAAAGGATCCTAAAGGCTGCAAGAGAAAAACAAAAAGTTACATACAGGGGAAAACCCATAAGACTATCTGCAGACTTCTCCACTCAAACTCTAAAAGCCAAAGAGAATGGCAAGATATCTGTCAAGCCCTGAATGAAAAAGGGTTTTAACCAAGGATAACATATCCTTCTAGACTTTTATTCAAACTAGATGGAGGGATCAAAACCTTCTTAGACAAACAACAGTTAAAGGAGGCAACCATAACCAAACCGGCCCTGAAAGAAGTTCTAAAAGACCTCTTATAAACAAGAACTTCAGTATAATACTTGCCATATATCAGAGCAAATAAAAATTAATTGAACAATGGCACTACAATACATTAAATCCATAATATCAATAAATGTCAATGGCTTAAACTCACCCATCAAAAGGCACAGAGTGGGAGGATGGATCTGAAAACATAACCCAACCATATGCTGCTTGCAAGAATCCCATCTGTCACAACAAGATAAACACAGACTTAAAGTGAAAGGATGGAAAACTATCATACAGGCTAATGGACCACACACAAAAAAGCTGGAACAGCCATTCTCATCTCTGACACAATAGATTTTAAATTAAATAAAGTAATAAAGATAGGCAAGGACATTACATAATGATTAGAGGATCAATCAGCCAAGAAGACTTAACAATTATTAACATCTATGCACCCAATGAGGGACCATCCAAGAACATCAAGCACCTACTCAAAGAACTTCAAAAATACATCAATAGTAATAAAATAATAGTGGGAGACTTTAACACCCCACTCTCAAACTTAGACAGATCAACAAAGCAGAGAATCTACAAAGAATTAAGAGAACTAAATGAAGAGATAGTCTGACTAGACATATTGGACATTTTCAGAGCCCTTCACCTCAAAAAACTGGAATACACATTCTTCTCAAATCCACACCACACATACTCAAGGAAAGACCACATGTTAGGCCACAAAGACAGCATCAATAAATTCAAGAGCATTGAAATCATCCCTAGTATCTTCTCAGACCACAGTGGAGTAAAACTAACATTTAATAACAAAGAGAAAATTATTAAAAGACACAGAATTTGGAAACTAAACAGCATACTCCTTAACAACCACTGGGTCAGAGAGTCACTCAAGCAAGAAATTCAAATGTTACTGGAAATAAATGAAAATGAAGACACAACCTATCAAAATAATTGGGACACAGCTAAAGCAGTATTGAGAGGGAAACTCATAGCCGTACACTCACATATTAAACAAGAAGAAAAAGCTCAATACCCATCAAAGTTCTGCCAAGCTTCTTTAAGAAAATAGAACAAAGGGGATGGGATATGGAGATCAGGTTATGCGAATTGTGAAACTGCACCCCTCTTATTCTATAGTTTTGTTAATGTCTCCTTTCTTAAATAAAAAATAAACAAATAGAACAAAAACTACAATCATTTATCTGGAACATGAAAACACCTAGAATTGCCAAAACCATCTTGAGGAAAAGAAATAGAAATGGAGGCATCACACTCCCAGATCTCAAATTATATTATAAGGCCATCATCATCAAAACAGCCTGGTCCTAGAACAAAAATAGGCACACAGACCAGTGGAAAAGAATTGAAAGCCCAGAAATAAACCCCCACACCTATGGACATCTAATCTTTGATAAGGGGGCCCAAAGTATAAAATGGAAGAAGGAGGCTCAATAAATGGTGCTGGGGAAACTGGGTTGTAACATGCAGAAGAATGAAATTGAATCACCTTATCTCACCAGAAACAAAAATCAACTCCAAATGGATCAAGGACCTGGATGTCAGACCAGAAACTATCAAATACTTCGAGGAAAATATTGGTGGAACACTTTCCCACTTAAACCTCAAGGACATCTTTGATGAAACAAACCCAATTACAAGGAAGACTAAAGCAGAAACAACCAGTGGGACTACATCAAATTGAAAAGCTTCTGCACAGCCAAAGAAACTATCACACAAAGAGACCCCTCACAGAATGGGAGAAGATCTTCACATGCCATACACTAGACAAGAGACTATTCACCAAAATATACAAAGAACTCAGCAATTTAGCACCAAAACAGCAAATGACCCCATCCATAAATGGGCAGAGGATATGAACAGAACATTCACTTCAGAGGAGATCCAAAAGGCTAACAAACATATGAAAAACTGCTCCAGGTCGCTGATTGTCAGAGAAATGCAAATTAAGACAACATTGAGATACCACCTCACTCCTGTGAGAATGGCATACATCAAAAAGGACAGCAGCAACAAATGCTGGAGAGGTTGTGGGGACAGAGGAACCCTTCTGCACTGCTGGTGGGAATATAAGTTGGTCCAGCTTCTGTGGAGAACAGTCTGGAGAACTCTCACAAGGCTAGACATAGACCTTTCATATGACTCAGTAATTCCTCTCCTGGAGATATACCCCAAGGATTCCATAATGCCCAACCAAAAAGATATGTGTACATCTATGTTCATAGCAGCACTATTAGCTAAAACCTGGAAGGAACCCATGTGCCCAACAACAGATGAGTGGGTGAGAAAGCTGCGGTACATATACTCAATGGAATACTATGCAGCTATTAAGAACAATGAACCCACCTTATCTGACCCATCTTGGACAGAGCTAGAAGGAATTATGTTAAGTCAACTAAGCCAAAAAGATAAAGATGAGTATGGGATGTCCCCACTCATCAACAGAAGTTGAGAAAGAAGAACAGAAAGGGAAACTAAAAGCAGGATCTGATTAAATGTAGAGCAGGGCACCAAAGTAAAAACCCTATGGTAAAGAGGAGGGTGGCCATTGGGCTTCCGGGCGCAGCGGGTGGGGGGGGGAGTGGGTGGTTGGGATGGGACAGTCTTTTGTTGGTGGGAATGGTGTTTATGTACACTCCTATTAAATTGTAGACATACAAACCACTATTTAATTAATATGAGAGGGGAAAAATTGATCATATGTCTAGAACTTCTTAAATCACAGACTGAGTCTTTTTAATACATAGGCTGTCTTTGATATGTTGACTCTCTCAAAAACCTAGACCAGGGAGAATAGAAGCAACTGGTAGCACAGCTATATACAAGATGCTGGGTATTATACCCCAAACCTTAACAAAGGGACTTTTCAAAGTTAACCCAATCACCAAATAATGTGATGATAACAATAACTATCCATTGTCTTCTTGAACCCTAAGATAGCAGGAACCTCACATTTCCACTATAGAGACTATATTTCCCATCCTGGAACCTTAGGGTGGGGCCCACTTTTCCACATGCTACTCTCAATCCAAATCAAATAATATTGCATCCGCAGATCGCAACCCAGTCAACCCAACAAGTGCCACCCCAGCATGCTTCACTTCTGACTGCGTCCAGAGACTTCAGGTGTGACAACCTGAAGGAATGACAACCCTTCAGCTTCATCACTCGGGTGAGACCTTTCCTTTCATAATATTCTCTAATTCCATTCCAGGTGGTCCACTCCCCAATAAAGTCTCCAAACCTAGATATAGTCCAGGTCCCCTGAGATAGAGCATATGTTCACACGTGCCCATAAGCTAGGGAAAAATATATACCTGAAAGCAGAAGTACACAAGAACATGCAGGGAATACCTCCCAACACTTCATCTGCACTATTCCAGTCTTTAGGTCCATGGTCGTTCAACAATTTGTTTGGCTTTGTATGTTAATTCTCTTTTCAGCCACCAGGTTCCGGATGCCAGCACAATGCCGACCAGACTTCCCTGGACAGACCACCCCACCAATGTGGAGCTCTACTTCCCCAGAGACCCACCCTACTAGGGAAAGAGAGAGGCAGACTGGGAGTATGGATCGACCAGTCAACGCCCATGTTCAGCAGGGAAGCAATTACAGAAGCCAGACCTTCCACCTTCTGCAACCCACGACCCTGGGTCCATGCTCCCAGAGGGATAGAGAATGGGAAAGCTATCAGGGGAGTGTATGGGATATGGAGATCGGGTGGTGGGAATTGTGTGGAACTGTACCCTTCTTATCCTATGGTTCTGATAATGTTTCCTTTCTTAAATAAATTTTTTTTATATTATAGAGAGATACAGTTATGTAATTGAATCCACTTTTAGTACTTTTATTGCTGAATTTGCTATCAGAATAACAAGGCAGGGCAGTCAGTTGTCCCTACTGCAGATCCCCTACTGCTGTCAACAGGGCAAGTATCCCTATACCCTCTAATCTATTCACATATACCTTGGGACACAGCAGACAAGATTTTATAAAAAAATAAAGACTGAATGTCTTATACTCTATAGCTTAACTTGTCTGTCTCCTTCACATTATTTAAAAAATATTTTCATTTATTTATCGGATAGAAATAGCCAGAAATTGAGAGAGGGGGAGATAGAGAGGGAGAAATTCAGAGAGACACCTACAGCTATGCTTCACCACTTGTGATGCTTTCTCCCTGCAGTTAGGGACTGGGGACTTGAACCCGGGACCTTGTGCACTGTAATATGTGCGCTCAACAGAGTCGGGCGGTAGCACAGCAGGTTAAGCGCACTGGGCACGAAGTGCAAAGATCATCTTAAGGATACCAGTTTGAGCCCCTGGCTCCCCATCTGCAGAGGAGGCACTTCAAAGGCGGTGAAGCAGGTCTGATGGTGTCTTTCTCTCCCCCTCTCTGTCTTCTCCTCCTCTCTCACTTCTCTGTCTTATCTAACAATGACGACATCAATATCAACAATAGTAACTACAACAACGATAAAAAACAAGGGCAACAAAAGGGAAAAAATATATATATATATATATATATATATATATATATATATATATATATATGCGCTCAACCATGTGCCCCACCACGCAGTCCCCTCTCCTTGATATTCTTTGGCTCTTAGGTCAAGTATGATTAATTCCAAATGGTTATTCACAAACCCATTTTCCTCACCTACCATCTGTTTTCATCCCTTTAGTTGTTGGTGTTGTGCTTCTTGAATAGCAAACAGCACTTTCTAAATGTATCTCATTGGTTGATTTGTTTACTGTTCCTCCCTCATACTACTACCCCTACCACTTCAGCTTCATAAAGGAAAGAAACTTAGTTTACTTGTTCAGAAATCTATGCAATGCTAGAGACTGTCTGACTTTAACCTGTGTAGTAATCCATACCAGAGAGAAATCTTCAATTTAGCAAAAAGATACTTGCCTCTTTTGTATTGTTATAGTAACAACTAAATAAACAAGACAAAATAGAAGAGGTCAATGTAACTAATACATTTTGGGTAGAAATCCTTTTTTGTACATTGAAATCATATCTTCACATTTAACTAGATTATTACGTCAGACAGTATTTAACTTTCATTTTTCTGTCTTCCTCCCTCCTCCCTTCCGTCCTCTCCTGGGTTTCATGCATGCACAATTCTCCCATTGATGAGTTAATCTTTTAATTCTTCGTTTTGCAATTTCATATATGGAGACACCATCACACTATTCACTATCCATAAAGTTTCTCCCAGTGCCACAATGATGCCACCGTATAGTGTGCTGGGGTTAAAACCCTGGGTCTTGAGCATGGTAAAGTGTGTGCTCTACTGGGTGAGCAATCACTGCAGCCATATAATTTTTGTCTTTATTTAATTTTTTTCTGATAGTGAGGTATAATACTAAAATTTTCTATCTTAAGAACATACAACTCTGTTTTCCAGAAGTACATAAGAAAAGCTTCAACTTAAAGGCATCTTTTTCACTAGATAAACTCTATTATAATTCATATAACCTCTGTAAATTATTTTTTTAAGTACAAGTTGTTGGTTTGTTGAAGTTCTTTAAAACAACACACCTGTAATAGCCTATAATCATTGCCATAGACTATCAGAAAGATGGCTCAGTCTGATAGATCAGCTGCTTACATAACTGAATCCCCAAAGGCCACAGGTTCAATTGCTAGCATCATCTTATGACAGAACTAAGCAGTGCTCTGGTCTCTGCCCCCCTTTCTAATTTTCTCTCATGTATAGTAAATAATTTTTTTAAATCATGAAGTAGAAAGAGCAAATGATTATAATTCTACTTCAAATCCCCTTCCCTTTTCATTTGCTTGAGGGGGGAAGATGGAGCAAAACCCGTCATGAAATTTTTTGTTTGCTTGCTTATTTGTATTTATTTTTTTTAGATAGAGATACAGAGGTGGAGAGGCTGAGAGAAAGAGTGAAAGAGATCATAGCACTGAAGGTCAGATAGGGCTCAAACCTAGGTCACAAACATGGCAAAGCAGCACATTGTCCAATGACATTTTGCTAACCCAGCCATGTAACCTTTTTCAAGTTAGTGAAGCTGTGGAAATAGTACCTAAGTTGAGAATAATGACAAATTAAACATTGGAAAGTTTTATTTTTTATTGAGGGGAATAATGATTTATAGTAAAGACAGTTGTTGATACATGTGTGGATTTTCTCAATCTTTTGCAAAACACTCACTACCCCCTCCTACAACCTCTAGCCCCAGCCGAAGTCTTCCACTATCAGGCATCAGGACCTGAAAGTCCCTTCCCCACCGCAAAGTCCTTTACTTTGTTGCAATACACCAAATCCAGTCCAAGTTCTACTTTGTGTTCCTTTTTCCTCTTCTTATTTCTCAACTTCTGTCCATGAGTGAGACCATCCCATATGCATCCTTCTCTTTCTGGCTTATTTCACTTAACACGATTCCTTCAAGCTTCACACAAGATAAGGTGAAGAAGGTGAACTCATTATTTTAATAGCTTATTAGTACCCCATTGCGTATATATATACAACTTTCTCAGCCACTTATCATTTGCTGGACACTTAGATTGCTTTCAGGTCTTGGCTATTACAATGAAAATAGATATACACAGATCATTTTAGATGGTTATGTTTGGCTCCTTAAGATATATCCCCAGGGGGTCAGGCAGTGGTGCATCTGGTTGAATGCATATGTTATAATGCACAAGGACCAGAGTTCAAGCCACTAGCCCTTACCTGTGGGGAGCAAGCTCTTTGCAAGTGGTGAAAGAGTTTGCAGCTGTCTCTCTCCTCTATCACTCCTTTCCCTCTTGATTTCTGTCTTTATTGAATAATTAAAAAAGCATAATAAAAATTAATAAAGCATGTATGTCCAGGAGAGGAATTGCAGGGTCATAGAGTAGATCCACTTCTAGCCCTCTGAGAGTTCTCCAGACTGCTCTGCACAGAGGTTGGACCAATTTACATTCCCACTAGCAGTGTAGAAGAGTTCCCTCCCCCCATAACCTCTCTAGCATTTGTTGTTACTATCCTTTTTATTTATTTATTTATTTATTTTTTTGCCCCCAGGGTTATTGCTGGGGCTCAGTGCCTGCACCATGAATCCACTGCTCCTGGAGACCATTTTTTCCCCTTTTGTTGCTCTTGTTGTTCCATCATTGTTGTGGTTATTATTATTGTTATTGTTGCTGTCGTTGGATAAGACAGAGAGAAATCGAGAGAGGAGGGGAAGACAGGGGGAGAGAAAGATAGACACCTGCAGACCTGCTTCACCGCCTGTGAAGCGACTCCCCTGCAGGTGAGGACCCGGGGGCACGAACCGGGATCCTTATGCTGATCCTTGCGCTTAACCCACTGCGCTACCGCCTGACTCCCTCCTGTGTACTTCTTTATGCTCATAATATCAAACCATGCTTTGAAAAATAAAATCTGTTTATAGTAAAATCACTTAAAACTATTTCTTTAAAGGATTGGGGTGGGGTGGAGGATAGTGTAGAAGAATGGTACTTCAATGACCTTTGGTGGAGGGATGAACTTTGCTTGGGGGTGGTGGTGGTGGTATAAGGTATCTTGAGGAGGTGAAAATTGTACCTCAAAACACAATCTTGTAAACCAAAGTTAACTCAAAAACCAAATAAAAACATTTGATTTTATTTATTTAATATGTATCTGACAGAGAGACTGGTGAGGGAGAGAGAGAGAGAGATATTAGAACATCTCTCTGGCATATGATTTACACAGAATAGCACCCAAGGCTTCACACCTGCATGTTCTGCACTCTACCTGATGACTCACCTCCCTAATCAAAATTACAATCATTGGATTCCATTCTTTACTGCTATTCATGAACACAAATTATATCTTGGATCTTCTAAAAATATCACCAGTGCTAAAATCATCTACAAAGACATTCATGAGTGAATATGTGTAAGAATTAAATATATACCAACCAAACAATGCAGTGGGTCAAAGAAAGGTAATGCAAAGTCTTTTCAGTGAATTCAAGCATTTTTTATTAAAAAATTGAAATCTACATCTTTTAAAATGTATTCAATATATGTATCATGTCCTAGAGTTTGTATCTACTTTTTAGTAGACTGCATCACCCTGAATATAGGAGAAGTTGAAGAAATCCATGTTGGTTAGTTTAAAATTACATCAGAGAAAAAAATTCCATTTTATACTCCCCCACCCCCAGCCAAGCAAAAGTATTTATCATAGTCCGTAACAGCTCACAGTTTGTTATACATTAACTGCTCATTCTCTGTGCCAACAAGACTGTGCTGGAAAAGCAAATGAATTTGGTATGTTCATTTAAATGATTCTCCAAACCACAGGCTACCCGGTTGTCTAATGATAAGAGAGCCCCAAAGCCACCTGATCACCATTACATTCCCTTATTTTTTGGATAAGCCTGGTCCGTACTGTCAGGATCTCAATACAGAGGAGAATGAGAAGTAAACGTATACCTCAAACATAATCATGAAAGGAGTTTCATTAATTCAGGCACCAGTGATGATGTGGATAGGTTGGAAGGAGAATGGAATATAGGATCTGAAGTGTTTTATCTGCTCCAAGACCAATGCTGGTTTTGGCACTTCTCTCACTCTAGTGAGTTGCAAAAAAAACAAGCAGGTGCTAGCAATCTGAGGGACCACATGCCAGCTACAGCTGCTTCAAACTGATTCAATTACATCTGCCTGAATAGTCCCAGGACATCAAACAAGTTGAAGAGATCCATAGCTTGCGAGGAGTTCTAGTCTATGCTGACACAACCACCTGCAAATCACCATATTTGAATGTAAGCTAACATCCTCTATATGGGCACAGAAAAATATATGGTGAACAGTGTGATATAAAGCACAAAAATACAGTGTGATTTTAGTTCACGTTAAAATAAAAAATGACAGAACACAAAAGGTTCATTTGAATTTTCACGTTTAAAAATGGACAGTAGTTGAGGGCTTAAGGATACCTTGAAAGAACCTGATTTTCTGAGAGCATTTCCCAAATCATTGGGTACAGCACATTTACAGAACATGCTCTTGGGATCTGGACTTCCCTCCAAACCTTGTTTGTACAAAAAGGGGCCAAGCAGCTGGGAAATTCTGGAGTGGAGTGTGTCCTCATTAGTTCCCATCTGCCACCAGAACTCAGCTCATGGCAAGTTTGGCTAAGTCCTGGTGTACTCAGGTCCAAATGTGGGTCAGTTTTAATTACACTGTACAGAATTCAGTGTGCAGCTTTTAAGTCCTTATTATACAGCACAGAAGAATGGGCAACACTCCAGCTAATCAATTTTTTAAAAGTACATATATAAAAATTTTAAATTAGGCTAGACAGACAGTGTGTGGGAAAAATCTTATAAACAAGTACAAGGGTTGCTTAAGAGAATTAATAGTGGAATTGGGTCATGAGAATCTTCTTAAAAACTTCAAAGTTCAACTCAAACTGTTTCACTG
This sequence comes from Erinaceus europaeus, assembly GCF_950295315.1. NCBI lineage: Eukaryota > Metazoa > Chordata > Mammalia > Eulipotyphla > Erinaceidae > Erinaceus > Erinaceus europaeus. Next base: position 87,905,617 of record NC_080170.1, on the reverse strand, counting down.
GAGAGCAAGCAAATCTAGATAAGGTACATAATGCCCCTTATTTTAATGTGAATGAGTAACACTAAGACTGCAGCCAGTTTCTATTAAACACCTATAAGGCACTGGTTTCTACATAAGCAGAGATAGCCCTTATTTTGCAACTTTTCTCCTACAATCTCTTACTTTTTTTTTTTTTTTGGCTATTTCTGGGGCTTTCCTGCTATGAGCTGACTTTCACATATAGAAAGAATAAAGACAGAGACAGGGAGAGAGGGAATGCCATCACAGCACTGAAACGTCCCCTTCCCTCAGTGCAATGGGGGCTGACTTCAAGATTAGATTGTGCACACGGCAGAGCAGGCACCCTCCCAGGTGAGCTATCTTGCTGATCCATAATCTGATTCATTTTGACTGTTATCATTTGTAGCAGTGATTTATTTAAAAAAAAGAATAATGATTATAACCTTGTTTAAAATGAAAACAGAAACACATATACAGGAAAGGAAAAAGAGAATAGGAGAGCAAATAGCAGAACCATGGGAATGACATGGTTCTCAATGCGATTCACATAAATTGGGACCAGACTCAACCCAAGCAGCCCTTCCTGTCCAAAAGTAGATAGTGGAGAGCTAAAACTTTAAGTAGTCATCAACGATAAGTATTTATGAAAATTTTAGAATGTAGGCATCAATGTTGAGAAATCATTTAATAGTTGAATGTACCACTTTTGATGTACATAAATGTCCTTTCACTGTATACCTAAGATTAAAAATACACTTTTTTTTTGCATTTGACCGAGTTATTACACAACTCATTTACAACAAATGTAGCATAGAATTCTGGGTTGAAAAGCTACCATTTAAAATTTATTCTTTGTGTGATCTTGAACAAGCTAGTTATTATCTAAGAGTCTGTTTTCTCTCATCTACAATAGGGAAACTAACAATTGCATAAGAGAGCAAATGTTAAGAATAATCAAATATATATACTAGAATATATAAAAGCCACTTAATAAATGTTAACTATTACTCACCTAATGGCTATGAGTTAAGCTGTGCCTTCTCAGTCACACCCCCCAAAAAGATATGTTGGAGTCCCAAAACCAGTACTTCAAAATGTATCCTTACTTTTGTTTAGGGAGAAACAGCTCAATTGGTAGAGTACAAAACTTGCATGCCTGAGTCTCTGAAGCTCAGGTTTTGACCCCCAGTACCATATGTACCATGGCAGTGCTCTGGCTCCTTTCTGTATTTATGACATCATTCACAGGATATACAAAATTACCAGTTTAAAAATTAGCACTTAATGACCAAATGGGGTTCACAGGTTATCAAGTGCAAAGACCCTGATTCAAATGCCCACTCCCCACCTGTGTGGAAGGGTGGAGAGAAAGGAGTTTCAGGAGCAGTGAAGAAGGGCTACAGGTGTCTCTCTCATTATCTCCCCTTTCCCTCTCAATTTCTCTCTGTTCTATCAATAAAAAAGAAGAGAAAGAAGAAGAAGGAAGAGAAGGAGAAGGGGAAGACAGGTAGTGCTGTATCAAGTAGGAAGCACAAAGACCCACACAAGGATCCAGAGCTCTGGCTCCCCACCTGCAGGAAAGTGACTTCACAAGAGGTGAAGCAGGTCTGCAGGTGGTTATGCTTCTCTCTCCCTCTCTATCTTCCCTTCCCCTCTCAATTTCTCTCTGCCCTGTAAATAAATAAATAAATAAATAAATAAATAATTGCTACAGGAGCAGTGGACTAATAGTGCAGGCACCACCAAACCCACAGCAATAACCCTGGAGGCAAGAAAAAGAAGGAGGAGGAGGAGGAGGAGGAGGAGGGAGAGGAGGATCAGGAGAAGGGGGAGGGGAAAGGGTAGGGGTTGGGGAGAAGGGAAGCCATTATGAGTTCTGCAATTGTCATGAAGGCACTGAGCCCTAATGATAATCCTGGTGGCAATAAAAATAAATAAATAAATAAATACTTAGTATTTCTATGAAAAAATCTCCTAGATTTATTGGATTTTGATTCCTGCCTGCACTTGCCTTGGCAGGAGGGCTAGGGGGAGGAGGAGGAGGAGGAGGAAGCCATCAAGAGCCCTGCAGTTGTCATGCAGGCACTGAGCCCTAATGATAATCCTGGTGGCAATAAAAATAAATAAATAAATAAATAAATAAATACTTGGTATTTCTATGAAAAAATCTCCTAGATTTATTGGATATTGATTCCTGCCTGCACTTGCCTTGGCAGGGTTAGACCAAATGATTTCTTGGACTGTGTAAGACCTGTAGGTGAGTTGTTTTTCTACCCCTACACTAGAAGGAACTACCCTGCCAAAATGATTTCAAACTTATTTCAGGACCATGGAAAAAACAAATTGTTGTCAGTCAAACTATCATTCACTTTATGAAGGTCTGTTGCAGAAGCCGCAGCAAACTTATACTTCTTTTAAAAAATGCCTTAATCATGACTATTTAACTCATGATCAGAACTGTACATTTACCATTGGTCATGTCAATTTGTTAACTTTCTTCAGTAATGGAATGGTTTATATATTATTTAGTTCTTGTTTTTCTTCCTTTCTGATTATTGTTCAGAGAGATATGGATGCTGGGGACTAGTGAGATAGCTGCTTAGTAGGGCATTTGCTTTGCCATAAATGTGACCCAGGTTTGAGCCTCTAGTGCACCACATTAACAGTGCTATAAAGCACAGTGGGGGTGGGGAGATTCAGTGTTGTCTGTCTCTTCCTGTGTGTGAATGAGAGAGAAAGTGAGTGTGTGTGTGTGTGTGTGTGTGTGTGTGTGTGTGTGTGTGTGTGTGTGTGTGTCTCTGAAAAAGTTAAGAGTACTAAAGCTCCAGCAACTGCAAAGCAAAATCAAGAGAACAGTGCAATATAAACAGTCTGGCAGAAAAAAAATGGTTTACTATAATTAAGACAATCTAGTTCTTACTAAAGATAATTAAGGAAAAATCATACATACAAATTCACAAGTCCACTTGCTCACTGTTGAGGAATTTATTATAGGAGGACACCAGATCAGTTTACCACACTACTTTCTTTCTCAGTAATAATAAAATGAAACCTCATACTGCCATGTATCCCATGAAAACTTTGAATCACTAAACTTAGGGTTTCTTACATTGTAACATCCTTGTCTACAGAACCACCTTCAGTTCATTAGGATGTATGTAAAGAATATGACTTAATTGGTAAGTACATGTTCTTCATTGTTGGCAGAAGAGTGTCTCGTGAGAGGGAAGAAAACTGTCAGAGTTATGTCAACAGTCACTCAGTGTATGTCATCTCATAAGTTTTTCTTTAATTCCATTCTTATACATAAATGTAGTATGCATGGCTAGAAATTATGAGATTAACCACTCTCATCTTAGCCATTAAACTTCTATATTCAAAGATATAATGTTGACAAAATTAAATTTCTCTTTAATTAAAACTGTTTGAATTATAGTTAAGTCTATAATACTATATAAATTTTGTGATAGTCGGTTTTATTATTAGTATTTCAGACTTTTATATCATACAATTACTTCCTGGAGATAAGCAATCAAATCTCCAATCACTAATAGAAAAAAGAAAATAATTTTTTCACATTAGACCAAGAATTCAAAATCTGCACTTCTGACCTAACTAATGTACAACCCTGACAAGTTCATGAACTTCAATGAGCTTAGTTCCTCATCATGAATAAAATAAGCATGGTAGATAGATGAGCATTAAAAGTCCTCTGTAAATTTCTAACACTGTGATTTTTAGGATCTCTGCTACAGTCCTGAATGAAGAGGTTATTTTGGATAGACTCTGTAAGACAACTTATCTGACCATATGAACAGGATCCTTGCCCTCAGGCAATTATGTACCTTCTTCAATATCTAAGTTGAAGTAGTGGTGACAATAGAAATAGCAGCAGCTTATCTCACTTATAGGTGGAATTTAAGATTAAAGAACAGTAAGAGAAAACACAATGTGAAACTTGTGTTGAGTGTGGCATATTGCATCAAAGCAAAGGACTCTGGGGAAGGGGGAAAGGGCCAGGATGAAGGGACATTGGGGTGCTGGTATGTCTCCTAATCAAGGGGATATGAGAGGCTATTCTTATGTGTTAAAAACTACACTATAAACCATTAACTTCCAATACATTTTTTTAAAAATATAATCAAGGGAGTCAGGCGGCAGTGCAGAGGGTTAAGTGCAGGTGGCAAGGACCTGCAAAAGGATCCCGATTGGAGCCCTTGGCTCCACACCTGCAGGGGAGTGGCTTCACAAGCAGTGAAGCAGGTCTGCAGGAGTCTATCTTTCTCTCCCCCTCTCTGTGTCCCCCTCCTCTCTCAATTTCTCTCTGTCCTATCCAACAATGACAAAATCAATAACAACAACAATAAAACAACAAGGGCAACAAAAGAGAATACATAAGTAAATATTTAAAAATATAATTATATATATATATATATATATATATATATATATATATAATCAAAAAGATATTTCAGGAAAAAAAAAGAAAAAGCACCAGCAAGAAGCTGTATTGAGTACTTGTTATGTGAGTCAACCACTGAAATAATAATTTTATATGCTTTGTATTATCTAAGAGAAAATGCATTTTAATCTACCAAGTTTTGGTCCTGGAAAAAAATGCCCTGGTTATTGGTCTCTCACACATCAGTGTAAATGGAAAAGAAACTGTTCCCACAAGAAATATATTTTTCAGGTCTAAAAATACCCCTATTACCAACTCCTGCTACCAAAATGATTTGATGCAATGAGTGTTGGTTCACTAGGCAACCTCTGTCATTTCTGTGTAACTTGCTTAAATCACAGAAAATCAAACGTTGAAGGGGCCTATTCAAATTAGATATTAACAAACCTATTTTGATTCTCCCTGTACTTGGTTTTACCTCTAATCATTTAGTTAGAACTCAGTTAATAATAGAACCCAAAATAATAAACTTGTATACAGTAAATAAATATTCTATTACTCCTGTTTAGCAAAGCAGATATGGATTTTTAATATAACCTGATCATGTCTGACCCGAAAAGGAATAAAGATACTTTTTATTTTTGCACTAAGAAAGCAAGAGAAATCTCAAAAAAAAAAACACATTAATAATATAATTCCAGAGATATTTTTACTACTACAAAGTATTCCAAAGTAATAAGAAGTCATTGACTGTTTCAGTCATGTCTGTTAAATGGAGATAATATATAGCTTTCTCTTAGTCAGTAAAAGACTAAACAAATAAACAAAAAAAAGCAAAAATCACTGAAAAAATTGTTATCTAGTTCTTGATTATAACGATTTTAACACACCCATTTCTTGTTTTAAGCTCAGAATTATCAGTAATCTGTACTCTTTCTAATCAGTCCTATGAGAAAAGTTCATCAAGAGTCTTCCAAAATATATAAAATAATTTTCTAAGTTTCTAGCCCTCTATAGTTTTAACACAACTCTAGAACTGAGCACTGACTACATATAAGACATTATGGTAATGAATCCTTCTCTTAATTTATTACCAGTGTTTCCAACTTCCATTAGGTTATTTAAATTCATTTCATGGTGATTTGTTAAAAAAAAATAAATGGGCAAAAAAAAGAAATAGAATAAAAATAAGGTAAATAATTTAAATTAAATTAAATTTTCACTTCATAAAGTTAGAAGTACCAAATAACTGACTGAATCCCATATTCCATATAATTTATTACTTTTATATTGCATACACAGAATTTTACATAACCCATATAGTCTATAGGAGTTTGTATATATTAAAATATAGAAATATATAATTGTCCAAAGATATATAGAGCTATCAACTAAAAAATTAACCTAACAGAAACATTTAAGAAAAAAATAGTAGGTAACTATAATTTGATGAAATAGAATACTAGTAGCCTTGTGTTAAAATCTATATAGGATTTTAGCTGCTTTTTCTAGGATTACTATTACATTTTTACCTTTTTTCTCTCAATACTACCCAACTATAATACAGAAATGCATAAATCAAGAAATTATCTGAGAATATACACTTAAATTTTCTCAACATGCCCCATGTGTCCACTAATAGCCAAATGCTGTCAAATCTGTTCAGCTAAATGGATCAATAACTATATCCAACCTCATATTGTAGGGCTGCCAAAATGGTAAAATGAAGCCAAATACAAAATATCTCTACCAGGACTACAATTATTTTCAACTCACTTCCTAGAGAGATCTACTCTCCCCAAGTATCCTTTAGCAAAGCTAATATACACATTAATTAGGACAGTCAACATCTAAACATGCATAAGTGACACAGAATGAAGACTATGAAGAAAATATTTGGGTACCCAAAGCACTGAGTTTCAAATCTAATAGTTCAAGTTCTACATCGAGAAAGATTCTTTTAAACGCAGAGTACACATAATATGTAAATGCCTAAACAAACTGCTAACAAGCTTCTCTGTGCCCACACTCATAAGATACAGCTGCAAGCAACAACTGAGCAGATGCAACCAAGCTTTTAAGAATTCCTGCCTATGTCCCTTACTGTTGAGATTTTAAACAGGTGCAAACGTTTTTCCCATTTTTACAGTCCTTGAGACAGTGCACAGACTGTACATCTGCAACTACTCCTTACCTAAAGCAACTACCACAGAAAATAAACTCCAATGAATCAAAAGGACATTAGGGGAAAAAAAGTAAAATAAAAGTGGTTTTGCATTCCTTTAACCCTGTATCAGCAAACATTTTAGTAGTATAATTGTTTAAAAACACTCTCAAATTCTAGTTACTAGATGAATGCTTGGTAATTAAAATCATTCTGCCTCATCAAGTCACAGGAAATTTATTTGTATCTTACACCAGTTAAATTTAAGGTATGTATACAATGTATCATTCTTTGAGAATCTATCAATTGTTAAGTACTGAAAATTAACATTCTGACATCATGAAACCTGTAAACAATTTTAAGGAACAAAATGTAATAACATTGGTCAGTTAAAACATAGTTACATAACCATAGGCAAATCATACACATACCTGTGCAGCAAAGGGGCACAGCTAGACTTGTAATTTATCAGGTACTCTGAAATGTAAACAAACACATGACTTAAGTAAAAATTCACTTCTAAGCTGAGCCAGTATTTATGCTGAGACAATTCCTATAGAAAAGTAAAGAACACAGCAGAATTTAAAGAGGTGAGTTCTATTATATTGGTGTTTTCCCCACTGAGCTCTTCCAGATCACCCTAAATGTATATGTAAGTATATGTATATGTATATGTATATGTATATGTATATGTATATGTATATGTATATACAAAGAGTCCTTTAGCAGTGATATCAAAAACAAGTACCAGCAAGGGACCAAGACTCACCATGGCCTTGGAAACCAAAATGCTTTAATGAGAGGGTGAGGCAAACACTTAAAATGATTTTTTTTTTTTGGTATTCTTCCAAGACTATTGCCTTCCTAATACAAATATGCGTGCTACTCTCTAAAATGAAACCATTCAGATTCATCTGTACATAGGTTAGATAGAATATTTGTGAGAGAGAAAATGTTTTTATAAAGATGTTCACCAAGAAAAAAAAACAAATAAAAAAATAAACCGGATATTTGTTAGATTCAAGTTATAATAGCATATTGAAATGAGACTGATCACCAACACAATGAATGCTAAAACTACACCAGATAGAATGCCACAGACCTACATAATTTGAGACAGCTGACAATGAATTAGGTGTTGAAGAAGACAATGAAAGTTTAACTTAAGCAAAACTATTCAGAACTTACAATGAATCCTAAAACAATTTGTATGTGGATGGAAACTATATTGCACCACTCAGTCCAAAACCTTTGATCATTAAAACTATTTCATAATTATTTCTGAAATCATAATAAAGTGTTTAATTCATATGTTTATTATGAGCATAGTGTAAGGCCATGGTATTAACTTAAAAAGTCTTAAGACTGGGAAGAGAAAGAGAGAGAGAGGGAGGGAGGGAGAGAGAGAGAGAGGGAGAGAGAATGGAGGAGAGGTGAAGGGTGGGAAGGGGATGAGGAGGGAGGAGAAAGGAGGGAAGAGAGGGGAGGAATCAAGGAGGAGAAGAGAGGGAGGGGGAGAAAAGGGGAGGGAGGGGGAGAAAAGGGGAGGGAGGGGGAGGAAAAGGGAGGGAGGGGAGGGGAAGGGAGGGAGGAGAGGGAGGAAGGGGCAGGGGAGAGGAGGGAGGAAAGGAGAAGGAGGAAAGAGGAAGAGAAAGGAGGGGAGGAGAGGAGAGGAGAGGGGAGGGGAGGAGAGGGGAGGGGAGGGGAGGGGAGAAGGGAGAGGGGAGGGGAGAAGGGAGAGGGGAGGGAAGGGGAGGGGAGGGGAGGAGAGGAGAAGTAAAAAAAAAAAGAAAAAGAGGGAGGGCAGTGGTGGTGCACCTGATTGAGCATACATTCTGCAGTGAGAAAGAACTGGGTTTCAAGTCCCTGGTCCCCACCTGCTGGGGGAAAGCTTTGCTAGAAGTGAGTCGGTGCTGCAGGGAGGAGGAGGGAAGAGAAGGAGGGGAAGGGAGATGAAGAAGAGGGGAGAGGAAGGGAGAGGAGGGAATAGGGAGGAGAGGAGAGGGAAAGGAGAGAAGGGGAGGATCTCCCCTACTTTCCTGATTTCTGGCTATCTCTCCCCAATTAATAAATGAAGATAAAAATTTTTAAAGAAAAGGAGGGAGGGGGGAAATGTCAATGTATATTGATAAAACTTTAAGAATTTGAAGAGCTTAATAATAATTTTTTATGATGATTCAATGAATCTTTACTTCAGATTAGAGTGTAAATTTCTAAGTCTCCTGGAAGACTGTAGTAGTGAGTTTATATTAAAAATATAAAGTTGAAAATTTTTATCCATTAATTTTAGTTGTTGAGTCAATTATACTATCCAACTGAAAACCACTCATGAAAAATAGTTTTATAACAGTAATATCACCCAATGTCCAAAAATATGAATAAGTTAGTATGGTACATTCATATAAAAATAGTTTAGGGAGTAGGGCTGTAGTGCATGTGGTGAAAAGCTCAAGGACCAGCTTAAAGGACCTGGTTTGAGCAGACACACCCCCACAGGGGAGTTGCTTCAAAGGTGGTGAAGCAGGTCTGCAGGTTTCTATCTTTCTCTCTCCCTCTCTGTCTTCTCCTCCTCTCTCCATTTCTTTTTTTTTTAAATTTTTTATTTAAGAAAGGATTAGTGAACAAAAACATAAGGTAGGAGGGGTACAACTCCACACAATTCCCACCACCCAATCCCCATAACCCACCGCCTCCCATGGTAGCTTTCCCATTCTCTATCCCTCTGGGAGCGTGGACCCAGGGTCGTGGGTTGCAGAAGGTAGAAGGTCTGGCTTCTGTAATTGCTTCCCCGCTGAACATGGGCGTTGACTGGTCGGTCCATACTCCCAGTCTGCCTCTCTCTTTCCCTGGTAAGGTGTGTCTCTGGGGCAGACTGTATCCAGAGACTTCACGTGTGGAATGACAACCCTTCAACTTCATTACTCGGGTGAGACCTTTCCTTTTATAGTACACTCTAATTTCATCTCAGGTAGTTCACTTTCTAATAAAGTCCCATAACCTAGATATACACCAGTTTCTGTGAGAGAGAGCTTATGTGCACACGTATCCATAAACTACTGCAAAATATATACCTGAGAGCAGAAGTACACTAGAGTTTGCAGTGAGTACCTCCCTAACACTTCCTCTCCACTATTCCAAGCTTGGGATCCATGATTGCTCAACAAATTGTTTGGCTTCATATGTTAACTCTCTTTTCAATCACCAGGTTCCAGATGCCACCAGGATGCTGGCTAGGCTTCCCTGGATTGAAGACTCCTCTCTCCATTTCTCTCTGTCCTATGTAACAATGACGACATCAACAACAACAATAATTACAACAACAGTGAAAAACAACAGGGCAACAAAGAGAAAATAAATAAATAAGTCAGAAATAACTTACAAAAATGTACAAGGTACCTTTTAATAACTTTTATTTTGTGAATACAGAGTATCAACTGCATGGGCATGATGAAATTATGTGGATGAGAATAAACAAAAAAAACAATCAGAAATATTGAGTATATCTGGATAATAGTACTATAGATTATTTAACTTTTTTACTTTTATTCATAGTCAATTCCTACAATAAGTATTTTAAAGGATATTGATTGGCAGGGCAGGGTCAAAGAAAAAAAGTTATGTACTGCTATATAGAAATCATAAACCTTAACTTTCTATGTGAAATAAATTAATCCAATCACACATAAAATCTATTCAGTGGACCTACAGAAACTCAACCTCACTGCCTTCTCATAGGGATAGTGGGGGGGTCTCTCATCCCACTGCTTTAGAAACTACACCAGTAGTTCAATAACACATTTTTCAATCATCTTAATCAAACTTCTTTAATTATGCAGAGTGAAATGTTGGCAAGAACAATTTAGTACTGCAAATCTGTTCAACCTAGTACAGACTAATTTGCTCACAAAGTCAACAGTATTTAGTGAACATCTATTATGGGCAATGTATGTGACATTATGGTATGCTGGAGAGATAAAATAGAACATATTTTACCCTCACAGAACTAACACTTTTTAAATAAACTATAAATTCATACACATAACTTTCTATTAATTTTGCACTGAACTTAAAACTTCTATAGTGCTTTACAAAACAGGAAAAGTACATATAGGAAACAAAACAAAAAGTTTATGTATATATTTCACATAAAGATGTAATTTAGGATTGAAGGCATTCGTAACCTTTGGTATACTTTAAAACAAGTAAACACATTGGCCATTTTTTGCTGTATTAAGAAAAAGTTATATTTACATATCACAAGAATGTTATGTGCATGAGTATACATCACTTATAAAATAAGCTAATTGCTTCATTTCAGTTTTAATTTTTCCTTATACTATCTAAACTTTGTTAATATAGAACTATATTTAGGAGACTAGACATGATGGAATTATTAATCCAATCTCAGATACTAGATGTGTAAGATTGTCTCAGGTTATCTAAGTCCACATAAAACAAATGTACAATTATTAACAGACTATGGTTATTTATTGGCAACTAAAGTAAATAAGTGATTTACTTGCTAACTTTGCTAGACACTGTTATACCACCACCACCAGGGAGAGGTTGAAAATGAACCAAGAGTAAACAGATAAATATTTAGGGAATTCTTAACAAAGGTGGGGTGTAGGGGAGATGGGGCATAACTGATTATGGTGTGCAGATAAAACATGGAATATAGAGTTTCTTTCAACAGCAGTTCAGTTTCTTTGTGTCCAGTAAACATAATCAGTACTTGTCTCTCTAAAGCTAGACAGTTTTGAGGTACACTTGTGCAATTTGTGTGAAGTGATGCCAAACACTAAGTGAAGCTATTCATGTGATCAGTGATCTGTGATCACAGAGCTCAGGATATTTGAAGAATTATATGAAGCAGGTTAGTACTTAATTAATTAGTTTTTGTTGTCAGACTGAACTGAATTGAATTCCAGTTCCTTCGTTTCAGTTGTATGTACTTTAGTAATTTACATTTTCCTGTATTTGAAAGAATGTTCATCTTATCTATAATACTGTCAGTATAACATGTTCCAAATATGAAACAAACTTAGCACAGTTCCTGTTGTAAAGTTAAGTTTTGCTAATAAGTTATTGACACTATTGCAGTTGTGTGAGAAAATAAAGGGATTTCTACCTCACTGAAAAAGGTTAGATAATCTGGTAATCTATGCAGTAAATGAGTAAAGAGGGGAGGGAGGGAGGAAGAGAAAGAGATGTAGGGAAGGAGGAAAAGAGAGGAAAGAAGAGGGAGAGAGGGGAGAGAGAGTACTTACTCAATATAGTACATTATATGCCACAGTTTATCTAAGAGCCAGTCTTGTGCTGGATATTCATAAAAAAAAAAAAATCTGAATCAGGAAGCACTACTACTATAGTAATAGTCACAATAGGCCACTCTAACTTTTAAAGTACTATTCCTATTATAGTAGGATAAGTAATATGCACAGCAACACTATGAATTTTTCAGAGTGAAAAATCAAGAATAATTTTCATTTTTAATTGAAACAATCAGGAACTAGAAAATAAGGTTAAAATGAATGCAATTTTTAAGCTAGAATCAGACCAAGGTGTTGTGTGCTCCTTAACAATCACATGTGAGTAGCATCAACTTTTAATGAATTCTGAAAAGAACTATAAATGACCCAAGCTGACACACAATGCAAGATTGCAAATACAAGTTAAACATTATAGTCAGGTTTCCTCTGACGGCTTAGAAGAGGTAAATGAATCCATGTTGATATCATTCTAGTCCTTACTTCTGTTTTGATAAGAACAACACAAATTCAGAACTGTTACATAGTACTTCAGAATCCTGTGAAAATTATATTGATAGAATTTCTAGAACTGTTTGGGTTATATGTGGGTGAAGTTACTACCAGCACTATTGCAAGTATAAATGATCTGTAGGTTATTTTAAGTCTTTTTAATTCCTAGTTTGATACCGATGTATTCCACAATAGGAACTGTAAAGTTTCACTCTACATTGGGACATACAGAAATATTTCTCCACATTGTTTGGGCATGTCTAGAAATGAAAGAAGGGGTTACTTAATGGTGCCTCCTGAGCCATTAATAAATCTAATTGCTAACTCACTAAGGGCACTGAAAAGGGCATTAGCTGGGTCTTCGGGGGGGCACTGGCTCCATAAAGGAGGTCTAAACTTAAATTTAGACTATGAAGCATTTCCCCCATGACTGAACAAGCACCCTTAGTAACAATTTAAATTAGTTTATATTTTAAATTTGACCTGCTTTTGAGAAAAAAAAAATCACCGTGTAATTCCAAATACTTCAATTTAATATGTATTTAATTCTTCTAGACTCACTACTGAAATGGTGGGTGGTCTACCGTTATTATAATCATTATAAAATCTAGACTTTAATCATCAATAAAATCAGCTTAATTTTCCAAAAGGGAGGTGTCCTTCCCTCTGCAGTTTATCTGACAGAATACTTATAATTAGTAAGATAACTCATAATTTAAAAAACAGACTGGATAATTTTGTTAACTATGCTTATTTTTGTAAATTTCTAAGCTAGATTTAGGCCTTCATGATAAAAAAAAATATTCCAGTCATAAAGAGGAAGTTTGAAAAGAAGAGCTATCGATTTATCAGGCTGTGAACTGAAAACTGATAGACAATAAGGAAGGAAAAACGATAATCATATGATATCATATGATACACACCAGTTAACCCAAAGATAGAGTTGGTTTGTCTAGACCTTTGATGAGACCAGCTATAAAAAAGCTACAAAGTGTTTAAAAAAAGAAGCCTATAAAATTGCTATATTTTAATTTTCTAGTATTAGTGACTACCACTTAAAATGAAATACTCTAAATGTATAAATATGAATTTAAACTCTCAAGTAGAAACCTGATCTACAAAATTATGAATGTTAATAACTCTTCTTGTAGGTCAACTTATATTTCATAGCATATTAAAAAGAAAATTTTAACAGATATTTTAAGTGTTACTCTAATGTGAAAATTAAAGTTGTGAATAAAATAAAAATACTAGAATTTATATCAACATTAATAATTATATGTTCAAAATACTGTCAATTTGAATTTTTAAATTATTTATTCTTCAGGAATGTAAAAATTTCTGCTGAAATATAAGATTCTGTATATAAGAGTCTAATAATTTACACACATTTGGGGGGGGTCTTAGTTTAGACATTACCTCCTCCAGAACATGATGTATTATGTTTAAATCTTGTCACAGCAATCATCACACTGCATTGTAATTATTTTTCACATAGACTAAATAGCAGACAGAAAGAAGTTTTGTATTATTCAAATTGCATTACTGGTCTTTAGCAAAGTACCTAACAAGTAGTAGGTATGTTTTAAATATCTGTTAATGAAATATTGAATGGATTGTGTCCCATGTATTTCTGCTGAAAATTCATACTGGGTGCTGGGTGGTATTGCACCTGGTTGAGCACACACATTATAATAATGCTCTAGAACCCAGGCTCAAGTCCTAGTTCCCAACTGCAGGGTGAAAACTTTACAAGTGGTAATGTATGGCAGCAGGTGTCTCTGTCTTTCTCCCTCTATCTCCCATCTCTTTTGATTTCTGACTGTTTCTATCCAATAAGTAAATAAATTTAATTAAACAAGTTAAAAGATAATAAATATTAAAAAAAGAAATTTAGCAATAATTCATTATAGGGAACTATTTTATTTTATTTTTGAATCTTCTTTAATTTTTATTTATAAAAAGGAAACACTGACAAAAAACATAGGCTAAGAGGGGTACAACTACACACAATCTCCCCAACAACAAAAGTCCTGGACCAGATGGCTTCACAAACGAATTCTACAAAACTTACAGGAAACAGTTAGTACCCATACTTCTTAAGCTTTTCCATAAGATTGAAGAAACAGGAATACTCCCTTCCACCTTCTATGAAGCCAACATCACCCTGATACCAAAAGCTGATAGGGACAGAACAAAAAAGAAAAACTACAGACCAATATCGCTGATGAACATAGATGCCAAAATATTAAACAAGATCTTGGCCAACCGAATACAGCAACATATCAAAGAGATTGTTCATCATGACCAAGTGGGATTCATCCCAGGAATGCAAGGCTGGTTCAACATACATAAGTCAAACAATGTCATTCACCACATCAATAAAAGCAAAGCCAAAAACCACATGATTATCTCAATAGATGCAGAGAAAGCCTTTGACAAAAGTCAACACCCACTTATGCTCAAAACTCTACAAAAAATGGGAATAGATGGGAAATTCCTCAAGATAGTGGAATCAATATATAGCAAACCTACAGCCAACATCATACTCAATGGACAGAAGCTGAAAGCATTCCCCCTCAGATCGGGGACTAGACAGGGCTGTCCACTGTCACCGTTACTCTTCAACATAGTATTGGAAGTTCTTGCCATAGCAATCAGGCAAGAGAAAGAAATCAAAGGGATACAGATTGGAAGGGAAGAAGTCAAGCTCTCACTATTTGCAGATGATGTGATAGTATACATAGAAAGACCTAAAGAATACAGTAGAAAATTACTGGAAGTTGTTAGGCAATATAGCAAGGTATCAGGCTACAAAATCAATGTACAAAAATCAGTGGCATTTCTTTATTCAAACACTAAATCTGAAATAGAAGACATCCAGAAATGACTCCCATTTACTGCTTCAGCAAAATCAATCAAATACCTAGGAATAAAGTTGACCAAAGAAGTGAAAGACTTGTATGCTGAAAACTATGAGTCGCTACTCAAGGAGATAGAAACTGATACCAAGAAATGGAAAGATATCCCATGCTCATGGATTGGAAGAATAAATATCATCAAAATGAATATTCTCCCCAGAGCCATATACAAATTTAATGCAATACCCATCAAAGTTCCACAAAGCTTCTTTAAAAGAATAGAACAAACACTACAATCATTTATCTAGAACATGAAAACACCTAGAATTGCCAAAACCATTTTGAGGAAAAGAAACAGAAATGGAGGCATCACACTCCCAGATCTTAAACTATATTATAAAGCCATCATCATCAAAACAGCATGGTACTGGAACAAAAATAGGCACACAGACCAGTGGAACAGAATTGAAAGCACAGAAATAAATCCCCACACCTATGGACATCTAATCTTTGATAAGGGGGCCCAAAGGATTAAATGGAAAAAGGAGGCTCTCTTCAATAAATGGTGCTGGGAAAACTGGGTTGTAACATGCAGAAGAATGAAATTGAACCACTTTATCTCACCAGAAATAAAAATCAACTACAAATGGACCAAAGACCTAGATGTCAGACCAGAAACAATCAAATACTTAGAGGAAAACATTGGTAAAACACTTTCCCACATACACCTCAAGGACATCTTTGATGAATCAAACCCAATTGCAAGGAAGACTAAAGCAGAAACAAACCAATGGGACTACATCAAATTGAAAAGCTTCTGCACATCCAAAGAAACTATTAAACAAACAGAGAGACCCCTCACAGAATGGGAGAAGATCTTCACATGCCAGACATCAGACAAGAAACTAATCACCAAAATATATAAAGAGCTCAGCAAACTTAGCACCAAAAAAGCAAATGACCCCTTCCATAAATGGGCAGAGGATATGAAAAAAACATTCACTACAGAGGAGATCCAAATAGCTAACAAACATATGAACAACTGCTCTAGGTCACTGATTGTCAGAGAAATGCAAATTAAGACAACACTAAGATACCACCTCACTCCTGTAAGAATGGCATACATCAAAAAGGATAGCAGCAACAAATGCTGGAGAGGATGTGGGGACAGAGGAACCCTTTTACATTGCTGGTGGGAATGCAAATTGGTACAGCCTCTGTGGAGAGCAGTCTGGAAAACTCTCAGAAGGCTAGACATGGACCTTCCATATAATCCAGTAATTCCTCTCCTGGGGAAGTAATTCCTCTCCTACCCCAAGGACTCCATAACACCCAACCAAAAAGAGGTTTGTACTCCTATGTTCATAGCAGCACAATTCATAATAGCTAAAACCTGGAAGCAACCCAGGTGCCCAACAACAGATGAGTGGCTGAGAAAGCTGTGGTATATATACACAATGGAATACTATGCAGCTATCAAGAACAATGAACCCACCTGCTCTGACCCATCTTGGACAGAGCTAGAAGGAATTATGTTAAGTGAGCTAAGTCAGAAAGATAAAGATGAGTATGGGATGATCCCACTCATCAACAGAAGTTGACTAAGAAGATCTGAAAGGGAAACTAAAAGCAGGACCTGACCAAATTGTAAGTAGGACACCAAAGTAAAAGCCCTTTGGTGAGGGGTAGATATACAGCTTCCTGGCCCAGTGGGGGGTGGGAGTGGGTGGGAGGGATGGGTCACAATCTTTTGGTGGTGGGAATGGTGTTTATGTACACTTCTAGCAAAACATAGACATATAAATCACTAGTTAATTAATATGAGGGGGAAAATCAGTTGTACATCTCAAAGTTTTTCAAAACACTAACTGAATCTTTTTAATATATAGGCTGTGTATTTGATATATGGACTCTCTCAAAAGCCTAGACCAAGTATATCAGAAGCATCCAATAGCACAGCTATATACAAGATACTGGGTACTGTACAGCAAACCATAACAAAAGGACTTTTCAAATTTAACCCAATTACCAAATAATGTGATGATAACATTAACTATCGATTGTCTTCTTGAAACCTAAGACAGCAGGAACCTCACATCTCCACTAAAGAGCCCCTACTTCCCCTAGTCCTGGAACCCTTGGATAGGGCCCACTTTCCCGTATGCCTCTCCCAATCCATATCAAATAATATTGCATCTGCCGATCACAACCTAACCAACGCAACAATTGCCTCCTCAACATGCTTCACCTCAGACTGTGTCCAGAGACTTCACGTGTGGAATGACAACCCTTCAGCTTCATTACTCGGGTGAGATCTTTCCTTTTATAGTACAATCTAATTTCATCTCAGGTGGTTCACTTTCTAACAAAGTCCCAAAACCTAGATATACACCAGTTTCTGTGAGAGAGAGCTTATGTTCACACGTATCCATAAACTACTGCAAAATATATACCTGAAAGCAGAAGTGCACTAGAGTTTGCAGTGAGTACCTCCCTAACACTTCCTCTCCACTATTCCAACCTTTGGGTCCATGATTGCTTAACAATTTGTTTGGCTTTGTATGTTAACTCTCTTTTCAATCATCAGGTTCCAGATGCCATCAGGATGTTAGCCAGGCTTCCCTGGATTGAAGACCCCACCAATGTGTCCTGGAGCTCAGCTTCCCCAGAGACACACCCTACTAGGGAAAGAGAGAGGCAGACTGGGAGTATGGACCGACCAGTCAACGCCTATGTTCAGCGGGGAAGCAATTACAGAAGCCAGACTTTCTACCTTCTGCAACCCTTAATGACCCTGGGTCCATGCTCCCAGAGGGATAGAGAATGGGAAAGCTATCAGGGGAGGGGGTGGGATATGGAGATTGGTTGGTGGGAATTGTGTGGAGTTGTACCCCTCCTACCCTATGGTTTTGTTAATTAATCCTTTCTTAAATAAGAAAAATTTAGGGGTCCAGGTTCAAGCCCTCAGTCACAATATGCAGGAGGAAGCTTCAGAAGTGGTGAATCTCTCCCTCTCTATCTCCCCCTTCCCTCTCAATTTCTGGCTGTCTCTATCCAATAAATAAATAAAGACAATAAAATAAAAAGAAAACAAGTACAAAATAATGATAAAACTAATTTAAGAATTATAATGTACAGGTCTACCAAACCACACATGAAACTATATAAAATTGCCCCTATATTAAGTTGCATAAAAAGTCTCAAAATATATATATCAATTATCTCTCCTAAGTGTAAATAAACTTATACTTTAATAACAAAGTCATATCTATTGCATGTAAAATATCTAATAATTAGATTTTAAGTTAAACTGTTATACAATTAATGGGTCAAATGCCATATATAAAAATATAGATCAATAAATGCAATGTATACCAAAATTTATGGATAGAGCTAAAGTATTTCCTAAGAGAAAATATCAAAATAGAAAGGTATGAATAAAGGCCAAAAAGTAGAAAAAGATAACAAAGATAAATAATATCATAAATAATTTGAAAAGAAAAAACCTGAAATGATCCTTTTGAGATTTAAAATAATCTTTAACAGCCATAGGAACTTTATGGCAATTTAATTGAAATATAAACAGTCAAAATATTTTGAAACTTAGACAATTTTATGGAAAAAAGTAATTTTCTTGACAATTACTATAAAACTTAAATAAACTACTATTAATCAAAATAGTATGTATTTAGATATCTACAGAAACATGCAAACTTAACAGGTATAAATATATTCAAAAGCTACATTTATTGAGTCTTTAAAAACAAGTTATGATTTTTTAATAAAAACTATATCATACAAAACAATGAATGACAATGAATAAATTCCTAATTTTATATTTAAACTAAATACTTAAGTGTGAAAATTTTAAGTGAACCTAAACAATCCACTTTATAGATGAAAATAAAACCCATATATCTATCATTTAAAATATGTTGTAATAATTGATGTATTATTATAGTAACTTCAGATAGTAAGATATTTAAAATTCAAAAATTCTGATCACTGCAAAAGATCTATCATTTGAAAGAATTTCATTATATCGTTTTTTTCCCCCCTTTGTTATGTTTCTGAATCTAATTTTATTAGGTTTCAGTGTAACACACTATGTTCCTTCCCCATCAATGATCAAAAGATATGGCTCTGCCATTAAGTAGCAATGAAACTTCGAAGAGGTTCCTTGAGCAACCAAGCCTTCATTTTATTCAGATTTTTTCAGTTTATTTAAATAGATATTTTGGACATTCCAATCAGAAGATCATTCTTTGACTATGTATATATATAGTCTCGTTTCTGTATCCTTTAATGTTTAAAGCCTTAGTATATGACTTCTACAAACCAGGTCTGGTAAATTTGTCAGACCTTGACTTTAGGAAGATTTCAGGAAAGATAAATTCTCCCTTTCAGAAAAATGGGGGAAGAGGGGAACTCTATAGGCTGCTAAAGACAATCTCTACTAAGTCATCACCTGATGTCTGATTTTCATACATAATCAAGAAGATTTTTTAGTAATGCCAGATTAGTGGGATAACTTTTTTGTATGGTATGTTTAAAATAATTACTTTTTAATCTAGGGGTTATTATTATTTATTCTGTTTCCACAAGAGTTATTTTTGGTGCTTGCATGATCATTTTTGCATGGTCATTTTTCTTTTTCTCTCTCTTTTTTTTTTTTTTTACTTTACTGGTAATATGGCAGAGAGAAACTGAAAGAGACTGAGAAGGGAAAGAGAGAGATAAATCTATTGGCCCTGCTTAATCCATTGTGAAGTTTCCCCCTGCAGGTGGGGAAAGGGCTTGAACCAGAGTCCTTCTGCATGGTAATATGTGCTCTCAACCTTGTGAATAACCACTCAACCCCCAAAGTAGGACATTTATAATGAACTTGAAGGAAAGAAAACTTGCATTTTAAGTATCTGAAACATCAGAACTACCTTCTTAGAAAACCTATCCTTAGAAACAAAAGTCAATAAATAGTACAATCATCTTTAACCTGCTTAGACTATATCCATTCAAATTATAAACATTTAAGTATCTGATTGCTGCAAAGTAGTGTATTGTGCATTGTGAGACAGATGCATATGAGAGGAATTATATCTGCCTGTAGGGAGTTTATAATCTTTGAGAAGACATACATACATTAATAATAATATTGTATATTACGAATAGGTAAGTGCTATGAACTAGGAATAAAGAAAACTTTATACCTCAGGCTTTATTCCTTGTAGAGATCTAAACTAGCAATGGTCATATGTGTTGGAGGTAGCCAAACACATAATGTGCAATATATACGAGTTAGCCAGAGAAACTGAAGTGGATAAAATAACTAGAGAAGCCTGGATAATCAGGGATGGAACTGTGGACCAAGAATATTAGTCCCTATTTGAAAATCTAAGAGTATCACCAAAAAAAAAAAAATCTAATTCTACAGCAGAAGATTACAGCCCAAGGATAATTCTGTGCAACTGGGAATTGAGAATGGGGAGCAACGGAGTGAGTGTTTTATTATGGGGAAGGCGTTCCCCATTAAAGAAAAAAAGCATAGGCAAAATTGTATCAGAAGACATTTTTTCTAGTTTTCTGCCTCATGAATATAGCAATGTAAATAGAATTTAATTTTAAAAAATTGAAAATTTTCGTGAGTATACAAAATTTAGAAGACCTAATGAAGCCTGAAAATAAGGACAATTACCTTTTAATAGGTTTATTATATATTATATATTACTTATTTACTTTGGATAGAGATAGATTAAGGAGGAAGTGGGGTGATACAGACGGAGAAAGGAATTGCATGCACATGTTACAAAGGGCAAGGACATGGATTCAAGCATCCAGTCCCCGCCTGCAGGAGAAAATTTTATGAGTGGTGAAGCAGTGTTGCAGATGACTCTCTCCTCTATCACATCCTTTTGGCTATCTTTATCCAATAAATAAATAAAGATAATGCAAAATTTTAAAAGAGACAGAGAGAAAGAATGGCTGATTTCGACCAGTCAATGCCCATGTTTAGTGGGGAAGCAATTATAGAAGCCAGACCTACCACCTTCTGCAACCCACAAAGACCCTGGGTCCATACTCCCAGAGGGATAGAGAATGGGAAAGCTATCAGGGGAGGGGATGGGATATGGCGATCGGGTGGTGGGAACTATGTGGAGTTGTACCCCTCCTATCATATGGTTTTGTTAATGTCTTCTTTCTTAAATAAAATTTTTTAAAAGGCTGATTTGCCATGAGTGGTACTGTTTCACTCATGAAGCTTCCCCTTTACCAGTAGACACTGGGGGGATGAACCCAGTTCCTTGTGTACTGTAATGTGTAAGCTCTACCAAGTGCACCACAACCACTGAGCCTCAAGAAAAAACTACCTTAAAGTTCCTGTTTACAACTCCCTATCCCTTAAAAGACTATGTTGTTCATAGTAACTGTATTGCATACTGTTCTAACTCACTCTAGTTAAAGTGAAAAGATTGGAATCAAGTATCACTGGTCTTCCTTTCATTTTTGACAGGGCAGTAAGAATGAATTAATCTATGATCATGCTGATTATTAGAAGAATTTAACTCCTTCCTTTACAATGAAAAGATCAGTGTTTTAGTTAAGAACTTCCAAGTTTAATTTACAATTAACAAAATAAACTACAAATTATATAGTGATTTTTTTTCTTTTAACTTGACTGTAATTGTGATCTTTTCAACATCAGTTTTAACAAAATTAATGAATGCAACAGAGTTCAGCTGAAGTTTATTTCTTGTCAAAAACCATATGAGTGTCAAACACCTTCCTGATTGTTTGATAGTTATTACAAATGAATCTTCCAAGGAGCTAAAAATTCATTTTCTCAGATTGGGTACTTACAGTGAAGTTACAGTCCCCCTAGTCACTGCATAGCAGTGAATAAGAACTAAGAAAAATGGAATGAGACCTTGGTCTTTGTCAGTTCAAAAAAAAGCTACAAAAGAAGAAAGAGGTGTGCTTTACTTTGCTGTGAATCTTGAAAATCTGTATTCTACAAAGAATAAATGTGAATTAATATTCAAGTACATCTCATTTGGGGCTAAACCCTTAGCAAAGGTTTGTTTATATTTTAAATGGCTCTGGGGAATTACTGAGTGACTTTCCTCAATCTACCATTTTCATTCTTCTATTTCCTACTGAGTAAGAGAGAGAGAGAGAGCAAAAGATAGACACTAAGAGAGAGAGAGAGAGAGCAAAAGATAGACACAGGAGGGCACCACATGACTACTCCACCATCCATAAAGCTTCCATAGTACCAATCCTGGCATCCCATGTAATATATAGACTCAAATCCAGAGTCTCACATGGAATAAGGCATGTTCCCTACCAGGTGATCTATCTCCCAATCCCTCTTAGCAGTATTTTATTATTTAAATTTATTATAATCAAATAAAACATCAATATGCCATCTAATACAAGAAAAAAAGGATGTTAAAAATATTGTTGCTATATTATGCAACTATTAAGAACAATGAACCCACCTTCTCTGACCCATATTGGATAGAGCTAGAAGGAATTATGTTAAATGAGCTAAGTCAGAAAGATAAAGATGAGTATGGGATGATCCCGAATGCCAGGCTAGTGTTGTGGATGGGAGAGAGGATCCAGGAACTCGTGGCAGCATGGTAATACAATTCTTTATTGATGTGGGAGCTCCAGAGTTGGGTGTGAGCACAGCAGGTTAAGCCACGTGGCACCAAACCTCAATGGCCACCTCCTGCTCTGCACACCAGCCCTTCTCCAGGTCAGGACATGGGAGAGAAAGAGAGAAGAGGAAGAGAAGAAGAGAGTGAAACTAGGAACAGAAGTGTACTTTATAGGGTCAAAACCAGAAGTGGCAAGACGGAAATGGAAATGGCTAGGAAAGGGGGCGGAAAGAGGCAAAAGGCATACTGGGAAGATGGAAGTGTCCTTAGCAACTGTTTGATGGTTTCAACTGGTGGGATTAATTAATACCCTGCACGCAGGGTGGGTCTCGAGGTAGAAAGAAGATAGATCAAGCAAAACAATGATTATGTAAATAGGCCATAGTATCAGCAATGGAGGATGGAGCAGGGCAGGGCTGGCTTAAGGTCTGACATCTCCCCCTTTCTTTTCATCTAATGGCTATAGTATCAGGAATGTGGGGTGCTTTTTGAGGCAGGGAGTCTGATAGGACGAGGCACACCTTTGGGGTTACTACTGTCCCTCCTTGCTCAACCTCTCAGTAGAGAGATAGACTAACAGGATAGACACACTCCTGAGGTTCAAGCCCTGCCAAGCTCAACCACATCCTCACAATTTCCATCATCTCCCTCTTTCTTAATGGCCACATATAAATGGGTGAATGTCTGTAAAAGACTCCATTTCTGTCAGAGGAATAACAGTGTAGGGGTGAACAGAAACCTATATCATGCAGGCATTTTTAAAAGAACTGGAATAAGACAGGGAGCACTAAGTAAGAGTAGCAAAGGACAGTGTGAGACTGAAGACAGGTCTAGTAGGCGGAGAGGGGCTGCCTGATGGGCAGAAAGGCGGCACTTCCTGATAGGTGGAGGAGTGGGGGCCTGATAGGCTAAGGGGCAAGAGGGGTGATCTGGCATTGCAGAGTCCCAAGACAGCTGGATGCAGAGTCCATGGACTGCTGCTACAGCCAGTCCTCGAGAAGTCCAGCAGTGTAAAGGGAGTGTCCAAAGGTGTACCATCAAGTCCGATAGAAGTGTCAGTCCAATGCCAACGACAAGGGGAAGATATGCCACATGTCTATCTCGATGGGGAAGGATAGCCACTGGAATTTTGCTTCTCTGTAGAGAGTG
The DNA here is from genome assembly GCF_950295315.1 of Erinaceus europaeus. Taxonomy (NCBI): domain Eukaryota; kingdom Metazoa; phylum Chordata; class Mammalia; order Eulipotyphla; family Erinaceidae; genus Erinaceus; species Erinaceus europaeus. The sequence goes on along the minus strand of NC_080170.1, from coordinate 87,881,618 downwards.
AGCTGGAACCACCAAAATGTGACAGGTGAAGCAGAAGCAAGAAGGGCAGACAGCAATGGGCTAGAGAAAGGCAGTAAGAAAGTTCTGTCCTTGGAATCTGTGAATCAGGTACTTCAGAACATGCCAGGTCACATCATGGGTTTCAGGGGGTGCTGTAGTCATGCCATCTTATGTGCAATGTCAGAGGACAGGGGTCCAAATGGATTTATGAGGACAACCGCTCATAAACAAAGTTGAGAAAGAAGAACAGAAAGGGAAACTCAAAGCAGTATTTGACTGAATTTGAAGTAGGGCACCAAAGTAAAAACCCTGGGTTTAGGGTGAGGGTGGATGTTCAGCTTCATGGGGTAGGGGTTGGGGGGGGGATAGGATGGGTGGGACACAGTCTTTTGGTGGTGGGAATGGTGCTTATGTATACTCCTATTAATTCGTAGTCATATAAAACATTACTTAATTAATATGAGAGGGGAAAATTGACTGAATGTCTCAAACTTTTTAATGCACAGACCATATCATAGGCTGAGTCTTCGATATGTTAACTCTTAAAAGCTTAGACCAGGGAGAACAGAAGCAACTGGTGGCACAGCTATATAAAAATAATGTTAAAGGACATAAAGTATGATGATGTTTTGTATGATACAGCAAATCCTAACAAAGGGATATTTCAAAGTTAACCCAATTGCCAAATAATGTGATTATAGCAATAACTATTTATTGCCTTTTTAAACCCTAAGAAAGCAGGAACCTCCCACTTCCGCTATAGAGCCTATATTTCCCCCAGTCCTGGAACCTCTGGGGTGGGGCTCACTTTCCTGTATGTGTCTCTCAATTCATATCAAATGATATTGCATCCACTGATCCCAACATAATCAACACAAGGAGTACCACCTCAGCATGCTTCACTTCAGACTGTGTCCAGAGATGTCAGTTGTGGAATGTCAATCCTTCAGCCTCATTACTCCAGTGACACCTTTCCTTTCATAGGATTTGCTAATTCCATTCCAGATGGTTCACTTCCTAACAAAATCCCAATACCTAGATATAGACCAGGTCCCATGAGATAGAGCATATGTTCACATGTATCTATAAATTAGTGCAAAATATATACCTGAAAGCAAAAGTATACAATAGTCTGCAGTAAGTCAGTATAAATTTCATAATGAAATAGTGTCTACTTAGACTTAGATACCCTCCTCACCTACTTTCTATTACACTTCCCTTACTCACTCCAAAGCTAACCCTATCAAAGCAAGGACTGCAAAAGCTGAATAAGGTCAAGAGACTGGCATACTTTAACCATGACTCTTTAGTCACTATCAGGCTACCCCATTAGCTAGGGCCCTGGAGGGGGAGTCATGAGATTCCCAAACAGACATGATGTGCCTAGACCTCAAATAAATCCCTCTCTCCATTGTTACCGGCCATCTCTATCAGGAACAACACAACAGATCCCTTTGTGGGCTCCCATTACCCTCAGCTGGGATCAACAAAGGTTGAGAATGTTCTATCCTCCAAATGGAAGATAGACAACATACTCTATGCTACACCTGAGGAAGATGGGTTCTGATAATGGGGCAACTTGGAATTGTTCCTACTCATGACCACAGAATGTGAGCTCAGATCTAAAGGGATGCAGAGGTCACATTCCTAAACTGAATATGGGCCCCAGATCAGATCAAATCAATGGGGTTTACAGTCAACAATATTTATATGCCTTTCACATATTAGGGGCTGCTCTCTTCCCTGATCCAGCTTTCTGGTCCTTTTTCCAGCCATGACATCATCTCCCCAGATAATAACTTGGATCCACCTGCATGATGGTAAAAGGCTCAAGGGAAAAAAAGAAAAAGATAAAAAAAAAAAAACCAACTAGAATAGCCACAGGTCCTTTGGACTATAACTAAAATATGCCTACTAGCTATCTACAAAATGAAGGATCTCCCCCCCCCCAACTCCAGAAGACCATTTTATTGTTGTTGTTGTTTTAGTCTACTAGCTAGAGAGTAAAAGACAGGGACACAGAGAGGAGAGACACCACAGCATTTGCCCCAATACTACTCAGTTCAGGCTTATGGTGGTGCAGAGGATTGAAACTGGGACCTCTGAGCCTCAGGCAGGACAGTGTTTTTCATAACCATTATACTATTTCCCCTGTCCTGCTTCACCATTTGTGACACTTTCACCACTATAAGCACTCTTATGAGGTGGTCTGGGGCTCAAACCAAGGTCCGTGCAGGTTGATGTAAGCTATCCACTGGGTGAGCTACTGCTGATCCAGTGAAAGTGATCTAAGTAGCAGAAAACAGGTCTAGGATTGACACTATCAGTGTTATTAAAGAACCAGACATGATAGAAGTCTAGAAGGAAAAGTTATAAGATGTGCTTTGGGACGCTGAAGGAGCAGTAAACACTGGTGCAAAGATAACATTTATTAGCTCCTGTACCAGCTTCTGCCACTCTGTGGTAGTAAAGGTACCACTTTTGAAAGAAAAAATCTGGGTTTTGTTTTAGGCAAACAGTCCAGTTAATCGTGTTACTAATGGTTGTGTTAATGAACAACTCAAGTAGCCTAGAGGAAGTGTGCTATTTACAAGTGGGGCATGAGCAAGTTTATGTATGGAATAGAACAGACACCTTAGTTAGGTGTTTATCTTTCTGCCCCCCTCTCTGTCTTTCCCTCCTCTCTGGATTTCTTTGTCCTATCCAATAAGGAAGGGCATCAACAAAAACAGTAATAATCACAACAAGGCTACAACAACAAGGGCAACAAAGGGGGGTGGTCTCCAGGAGCAATGGATTCATGGTGTAGGCACTGAGCCCAGCAATAACCCTGGAGACAAAAAAAAAGACACCTACACACTGTTTCACCCCTTGTGAAGCTTCCTTCATCCCTCACAGGTGGGGGGGGCTAAAACTGGGGTCCTTACCTATTTACATATGTGCCACTGCCAGGAGCAAGATATTATGATTGTTTAAAAAGCACTCTTTATGCCTGAAGCACAACTGGCATATACTAAGAATAAATAATTGAATGGAGTCTTCTCATTCTCCTTTCCCATTCCAATGTATATTAAGTGAAAATAGCATATGAGACATAACTATACTATGGAACTTCCTCTTTACAATCTTTCCAGTTTTCATTCTTTCAGTCTTAGACGTATCATAATGAGTACCTTATCAATTTGAACATTAGTAATAACAACAGAGGTAAATGCATATGCATAATTTAACAACCTACTAAGTATTAGATGATCAGGGACACCTTGGAAATAAAGGTGGGAACACAAGAGTGGCAAGGGGAAAAAAGAAGAAAAAAACTGATTACTATCAGAAAAAAAAGGTATGACAACTAACAGAAAAACTGTAAGCCTTATCTCACCTAACAGGTTCTACACACATATTTATCTATTACTTGTGCATGTATGCATCACACACACACACACACACACACACACATCCCTACATTATTACAGAAATGTTAAAATGTTTCATTTTTCCTAGGATAAATACAAACAGAAGGCCTGAGTTCTTCCAGTGATGCTACTGGCAAATAATAAATGGCATCTATGGTCTTAGTTTAGCCTTGAGAAAATATATGTTCATAATATTTGTTCTACAGTCTTAATTCACCCCAAATACTGATAAATGAGCACTGAATGAAATCTTCATTCAAATACACTGTCACATTGGCACAAAGAAAGCACTAGTGAAATTGTAACTATAAATTCTAAGAAAAAATTTGGTAGAAAATAATACACTTTAATAGGTCCTAGAGGAACCTAAATATGTTCAGTGTCATAAAGGAAATAGTTTATAAGCAGTACACCATTCCTTCACCTTTCAAATTAATGAAAATAAAAGTAAAATCAAGCATTAAAAAACTGAAATGCATTAATCCCCCAATAAAGAAATTTTAAAAACTGCAATGCAGCAGTAATATTAAATGCTACAAAGTTTTTTGAAAGAAAAATAACCACCACTTAGCAAGAATCTGAAGAATGTTTATTTGCAGAGACAGATTGGATCCTCTAGTGCCAACATCAATTAAACCTGTAAATCCATTTCAGAGGAATAATCTATGAGAGAACAGTGGTGCTGGGGATTAAACCTAGGACCTCGAAGAAGCTTCAGGCATGGACGTCCTTTACATACCATCATGCTGTCTCTGAACTTCCTAGCTTACATCCACCCTAAAATTCCTATTCCAATCTGTTCAATTCCTATTTTATGGTTCCTGTTCATTAAACATTTTGTCTTGATTTATATCTTATTTATATATACAAATTGTGGATGCTTCTACAATTTCATTCTGAGCTCCCTGGGCAGATCCTCTCGCCAATGTGTCCCTGAACATCACCTCTCCAAGTGAACTCTACGGGGGAAAGATAGAAACAGGCTGAGGGTATTAATCAGAATAGCCTGCCAATGTCCATGTTCAGCAATGAAGCAATTATAGAAGCATGACCTTCCACCCTCTGCACCCCATAAGGAGTTTTGGTCCACACTCCCAAATAGTTAAGTGTTAGGGAAAGATAACCTGAGGGCTCTGAACTCCAATTCTATCAGGACCAGAAGAAAGAAGGGGGTGAGGGGATGAAAGGACACTCAGAAGTAGTAGGTGTTATATGTGTGACACAGAAATGAAGACCAAATCATAGAATGGGCAAATACATATAAATATACATAGATATAGAAATACTAGTTAACCCATATCTGTAATCTTGGAAGAACAAATTCAGTTTCCACTGAAGGGAATAGGGACACAGAACTCTGGTGGTGGGAAAGGTGTGAAATCACACCCCAGCTATCTTATAATTTATTAAATCACTAATAAAAATAAATAAATGAAAACTGATGTTATATATACTCTCCTGTGATTATTATCATCACTATACAAAGTATCTTTTGCATATGTATATGTGTGCTTGCTGGCACATTAGTTTTAAATACAGAACTGACCAATTTTGGTGAGTGTTATATGCCATTGTACAACTAAATCAAAAACAGCTGAATACTGTGTTAAACTGTATAGGTGAGCACTATACTCTAAGATTGTTTATAGAAAATATATCTTTTTTTTTTGAGGGAAACTCAAAGCAGGATTTGACTGAATTTGAAGTAGGGTACCATAGTAAAAACCCTGGGTTGAGGGTGAGGGTGGATGTTCAGCTTCAGAGAGCGGGGAGGCGGGGGGGGGGGGAGGATGGAACACAGTCTTTTGGTGGTGGGAATGGTGTTATGTACACTCCAATTAATTTTTAGTCATATAAAATATAAAAAAGAAAATATATCAAAATTATACATGTATTCCTACCTGTTCACTGAAAACAATGCATTCTATTCCATTTCCAAGATTCATTATATGAGTGACATTATCATATTATAATTTTTTAAATTCATTTATAGGAAGAAAGGAAGACAGCATTTATTTCTATCTCACTCTTTGGGTCATAAAAATATCTGGAGTCATGTTACATTGTCCAAACCCTGTCAGGGAAGAACTCTATTTACATACAAGGACTTGTTTCATAGATTGTTTTAATGTCCTCTAATTGGACAAATGTGTTTTCCAGTTCTATTTGAAAGACATCTCTGAAGTAATACATACCTATTCTCTTATTCAACTTATGCATGCTTCTTTTTTCATTCAAAGTCCATCAAGCAAAGATGTGATCTTCAATTAATTAATTTAATGATCATGTGAATTAAAATAATGCACAATGCTTTATAGTAGTTTATAGTTTTATGTTTATGCTACAAAACCGGCCTTGGATTAATATTATCAATCCTTTCAATTGTACAATGGTTCAAGGATAGACTGTAATTTTTTTGTAGTTCTTTGTAATTCAGTAAGTTTACTCCAAAGGAGTCTACTGCTTCTCAGTCAACACTAAGAAAAATGAGTCCACAGACCTTAGGAGACTTATTCTTAATAAGGTGGAATCCTGTTCCTTTTTTTTTAATGTCAATGAATATATTCCTTATTATTATTTACAAAAAAATAATCCAAGCTTGTTGCTGGACTGATCTCCTAAAAGTCACATAAAAAATGTAGTGTCATTTAAAAAATAAAATAAACAAAATAATAGGAGTAGAGGTGCAAAATGCTAGTAAGTTAAGGATAGGAAGGCAGAATTCATCAGGCAAACTAGAGAAAATTTGTATGAAAATTGGTTTATACTTCTGATCAGTGAAGTAGTCATCCACTCTCTTCCGCACCAATAATGATAATAAAGGTAACAATAATAATATACATTTGGGTAATAGTTTTACTTTAGGTAAAAACCTTTACATACACTTTTTCATTTGACCCTCACAATAAACTCTTTGAAAGCAATAAGGAAAAGTCCTTTCAAATATCTTATTGAATGAAGGATGAAATTAGAATACAGAATAGATTAAAGACTTGCCTGACAGCATCATATAACTGTAGTTATTAGCTACTTGACTCCTGATTCAGAACATTTTCAAAACTTTGAAATAAAAATACTTTCAATAGTTTTTTTTAAATGTATACTGATCACTTAGAATCATAAATTTCTATCAGACATAGTTTTAAGAATACAAACAAATTGTTAGCAGGTTTATGATAAAGTTTGTTTGTTTGTTTTTGCTAGCAGGGTTCTCCCTGGAACTCAGTGCCTGTAGGACAATCCCTCAGTTGTCAGCAGCCATGTTTTCTTATTTACTTTTATTGGATAGTACAGAGAGAATTTGAGATGGGAGGATAGAGATAAGGAAAGTAAAAGAGTGACACCTGTAGCATTTGCTTCACAACTTCCCCCCCAGCAGGTGGGGTCTGAGGGTTTGAACTCCAGTCTTTGCTCATAGTAAGATGTATGCTCAAACAAGTGTCCACCTCCCTGATGAGCAAAGGAAAAGTATTAATACAACTCAAATCAGAAGAACAAAATGTAAGATAAGTTAAAAGAAATCTAAGGACTCTACTGGCTCTGGAATTATCATTTTTATTTCTTTCTTTCAAAGTTTAAAAAAGTTTCTTTGAGTTTAAAATGCAGTGGTTTATATTAATAACAATTAATACATTTCATGTTGTCTAAACAGGTATGCTTTACATAATACTCACTTTTCACCTTTCATTATAAATTTTAACTGTTTAGTACTGGATCTCCTTGAACAAATGTTGACATTTATCTGATGGATATTTTAGTTATTAAATACTAAAGTACACATGGTTCATGGCATTCTCTAGTAATAAAATAAAATTTCATAAAAACAGTAATAATAAAATAAATTTACAAACTGTAAGTCATGTATAGATTTACCATCTATGTCACTTTATACACTACTATCACCAACAGATGACCAGAGCTTAAAATAACATTGATTAAGGATTATAAACTTTTTTACTTATTGCTAAAGGAACCTGGCACCAGTTTACAACAAAGGAAGACATTTGCCATATTTTATTTTTTATAATTCCTTCATAGGTAAAGCTGTATTGGGAGTCATAAACATTTATGTCAGCATTTTACCTGCAATTCACTTTTTAATAATTTTATAGGGGGAAAATCATTTACAGTACAGTTTTTGACACACAGTGTACAATTTCTCATAGCACTCTCACCCCTACTTTAGGTGCTCCAAGAATTCATTTCTTGTGTGTAAGAAGTGAAATTTGGTTTTACATCTTTTTAAAAAAGAGTCGATATATATTATGTACATATAAGACATATGCATATATACCAATATAGTATATATTCACATACTTGTTTAAATACTTATTTCAGGGGTTGGGTATAGGCCCTGGAACATGATGGTGGAGGAAGACCTAGTGGGTGTTAAATTATGTGGAAAACTGAGAAGTGTTATACATATACAAACTATTATATTTTACTGTTAACTTTAAGCCATTAATACACCAATAAAGAAATTTAATAAAATAAAATAATACAATTTTATTAGAAAAAAGAAAGACTTATTTCATGGGAGGAAGAGAGAGACCAGAGCACAGCTAAGCTCTAGGATATGATATTGCTGATTGTATACTTTTTGAAAAATAATGTATTAGTGATTTAATAATTATTAGTAAGATTGTAAGATAACAGGGGTACAATTCCTACTACCAGAGTTCCATGTCCCATCACTGGAAGCGTCCCTATTCTTTATCCCTCTGGGAGTAAGGACCAAAATTCTTTATGGGGTGCAGAAGGTGGAAGGCCTGGCTTCTGTAATTGCTTCTCCACTAAGCATGAACATTGGCAGGTCAACCCATACCTTCAGCCTGTTTATATTTTTCCCTAGTGTGGTAAGGCTCTGGACAGGTAAGTCTTCTAGACACAATGACTCCTTGATTGTGTACTTTAATAGTCATTAAAATCATTAAGACATACAGCTTTTTTTCCCTCCTATTTTTAGACAGGCAGGACAGATAGTAATTGCGAGGGGAGAGGCAATAGAGAGGGGGTGAGGAAGACACAGACCTGCTTCATTTTTCATGAAGCATTCCCCCTACAGATGGGAGGGGACTCGAACTGGGTTCTTTTGCATGGTAAGATGTATGCTTAATCAGGTGCACCACCACCCAGCCCAAGGCATAAAAGTACAGCTTTGTATGAAAATGGCATTATTGGAAGTCTCTATCGCTCCCAAAGCTGAAACTAGACCCAAAGCTTTAAGGGCCAGGAAAGCAGTGCTGAATATCATCTATAGACACACACAAAAAAGAGAGTATCTGCAAGCCTTCCACTTTCAGTCAGCCCAAGACACTGTAGCTCCAAAGACAGTCCAAATAACCTTGGAAGATTGTTCCAGGAGAAACAAGCTTGACCACTATGCCATCATCAAGTTCCCCCTAACCACTGAATAAACTATGGAGAAGACAGAAGACAATTACACACTCGTAATCATTGTGAATGCCAAGGCCAACAAATACCAGATAAAACAGGATGTAAATAAACTCTATGACATTAATGTAACTAATGTCACCACTCTGATCACACATTACAGAAAAAAGGTTTATGTCGGATTGACCCCTGAATATGATTTCTTGGGTTGACAACAAATTGATATAATCTAAACTGCGTATAGCCTGCTAATTCTAAATGACTTTATTATAAAAAAACAAGTTAAGATATATGGATGAAGTGAAAAAGATTATGTAACAACAAATATTTTAAAAAGTGAATAGATAAAATAAGTAGCCAAATAAATGAATATAATAAGATTTAATTCACAAATATTGCTACTCACATTTAATACATGTAGACGAAATATTGAATTTGAAAAACCAAATACTAAGTCCAGGCGGTGATGTACCCAGTTAAACACACGTACTACAAAACCCGCACAAGGATCTGGGTTAGAGAGACCCTGCTCCCTATCTGCAGGAGGATGCTTCACAAGCGGCGAAGCAGGTCTGTAGGTGTCTTTCTCTCTCAGTTTCCCTCTGTCCTATCCAATAAAATGGAAAAAATGCCTGCCAGGGACAATGGATTAGTAGTTCTGGCACCACCAAGCCCTAGAAACAACCCTAAGGCAAAAAAAAAAAAAAAAAAAAGAAAAGAAAAAAAGGAAAAAGAAAAACTGAATACTTCCAGACTAAAAGATAATGGATTGTACTGGTATTTAAAAGAGAGTATAAGGGAACAGGTGATAGTGTGCTCAGTGAAGTGCAAACATTACTATGCATTTAAACCCAGGTTCAAGCCGCATGTCCTCACTTGCAGGAGAGAAGATTAATGAGTGGTGGAATAGTGCTGCTGGTGTCTCTCAATTACTCTCTCTCCTGACATATACAGAAACACATACAAATCAGCAACATAAAAAGTAACAAACCATCTAGAAACTAAACAATAATCTTCACCTTTTACACTGTAGAAAATACTTAGTGGAAAAAACATAAAATATACTTATCTTCATTAATTAATACAGAAATACAAATTAAAACCATAATAAACTACCATGAAACACATATCAGAAAAGCTAAAATTAACAGGGAAGATACTACTAAGTATTACCAGGATTAGAATAGTAAAAACACTCATATACTGACATAGCCCTAGATATTGATAAAAGCATTTTGAAGTTATATATTTTCGCCTATCTTATGAATACATGTGCACATGTGCCCTATACCTTAGACCCTGGTCTATATCTAGGATCTCTAACTTTGTTATGAATTGCACCACCTGAAAAGGAACTAAGGAGCCCTATGAGCTAGGAAAGATCTCACCAGAGTATTGGAGCTGAAGGGTTGACATCCCAGACTTGGCGTCTCCGGACACAGTCCAAAGTAAAGCACCTCAAGGTGAGACTGGTTGCACTGATTTGGTTGAGATCAGCACATGCTATGTCAAATGGTATGGATCAAGAGAAGTATGAAAGAAAACAAGTAAAACCCCAGAGGTTCCAGGACTGGGAGATATATGGATTTTACAGAGAATGAGGAAGATTCCTGGCTGTCTTAGAGTTTAAGAAGGCAATAGATAATTATTATTTATTATTATTATTATTATTATTTGGGAACTTGATTTATTTGGCAAGTACCATGGTTAAAATTTACTGTACCATATAATACTGCACCATGATTTATGCCATTTAAGGCTATATACAAATAATTATATTATATATACTAACAAGACTGGTTACTTTTGATCTCCCTGGTATAAAATTATAGGTGATTTAATATTTCAAAAAATTATTATTAGAAATGCATTACCAATTTAAGCCCAGTGTCAGAATTCAGTTTACTAATTTGAACCCTTAAGTGCTTAAAGGAATAAATACTCATAACTGAGATCTATGAATTTAAAAGCTCAAGACATTCAATCTATTTTCTCATTTTATATTGATAAAATAGTGATTTATAAGACTATAATTAATATGGAGTATATAATATGGAGTAATAATTAACACCGTTGGAGTAATATAGAGTATACAATTAACACCATTCCCGCCACCAAAGGTCCAGCTCCCTATCCCCAATCCCTTAATGTGGAGATGAAAATCGACTTCACACCCCCCACAGTTTTTTTTTTTACTTTGGTGCAATACTCCAAATTCAGTCAAATTCTGTCTTTGTGTTCTTCTTTCTCAATTTCAAATCCCATGCTCATCTTTCTCATCCTGGCTTATCTCAATTAACATAATTCCTTCAAGCTCCATCCAAAATGGGTCAAAGAAGGTGGACTCATTATTCTTTTGTACAGTCTTTATTTTATTTGTTATTAATAGTTTGTTAGAAAATTGTAAGATTACAATGTATAGTACCATACCATACCCACCACCAAACTTCTGTGTACCCACACTTCCACCTCCCAAAGTTAACCACCATATTTCTTACAAGTCTTACAGTTTGCATAATTTTTGTTTGGATTTTTTTTAATTTTTAAGAAATTATTTATAAAATGAAAATATTGATAAGACCATAAAATAAGAGGGGTACAATTCCAAAACTCCCACTGCCAGAGAGCTATATTACATTCCCTTCCTTGAAAGCTTTCCTATTCCTTTTTATTTTTCTATTTTTTGTTGGGGGATTAATGTTTTACAGTCAACAGTAAATATATTATTCTTAATAGCTGAGTAGTATTCATTGTATATATAAACCACAACTTTCTCAGGTACTCATCTGTTGTTGGACACCTGGGGTGCTTCTAGGTCTTGGCAAAAACAAATTGTGCTGCTATGAATAACGGTATACAGATATCTATTTGGATGAGTGTGTTTGACTCCTTAAGATATATCCCTAGAAGAGGTTACTAAGTCATAAAGTCTTTGTGAAGGTTCTCCAGACTGCTCTCCACAGGGTTTGGACCAATTTACATTCCCACCAACAGTGCAGGAGGGTGCCTTTGTCTCCACAATCTTTCCAGAATTTGTTGTTGCTGGGGTTTTTTGTTTGTCTGTTTTTGTTGTTGTTTGTTTATTTGTTTGTTTTTATGTATGATACTCTCATGGGGGTGAGGTGGTATCTTGTTGTTGTCTTTATTTGCTTATCTCTGACAGTCAGTAACTTAGAGCATTTTTCATATGTCTGTAGTGCGTATTCCATTCATATCCTCTCCCCACTTTTGAATTGAGTCATTTGTTTTTTTGTTGCTAAGTTTGGTGAACAATTTATATATTTTGGTTATTAGCTTCTTGTCTGATATGTGGCATGTAAAGACTTTTTTCCCATTCTGTGAGGAAGTAAAAGTGTGCAATAGTCTGCAGTAAGTAGACTTCTACTCAAAAAGTGCAGCAAGCAAGTAGACCAAAAGTAGACACCATAAATTACTAAATCAAATATTTTCTACTTAGACCTAAATATCCTCCTCTGCTACTCCCTATTTCACTTCCCTCAATCACTTTAAGTATAATCTTGTCAGATAAAGTAAGAACTACAATAGAAGGATAAGAGCAAGAGAACAGCACACTTTAATGATGGCCCTTTTGGATCTGGGACCCTAGTCAAGGAACCCTTAGATTCCCACATAGATATGATGGGCCTAGACCTGTAAAAGATCCCTCTCTCCATTATCACTGGTCATCGCCTTCAGGAACAACATCATAAACTCTCTTGTGGGCATCTACAGGACTTTGCCCTCAAGGTAGAATAACAATGGTAGAAACTACCCCACTCTCCAAAGGGAGGCTGGGTCAACCTACTCTGCCCCTAAGACAGGTCCTGAATTGAGTGCAGCCTAGAATGTTCCTAGCTGTGACCATGGACTGTGAGCTCAGATTGACAGAGATGCAGAGGTTACACAGGTGCCTATGCCAAATATGCCTTAGGTAAAATGGATGGGGTTTCCTGTTAACGGTATTTATATACTTTCCCCATATTTGAGAGATACTCTTTACCCTAATCCAGCTTTTTAATCCTATTCTTAACTCTGATACCATTTTCCCAGACAACAGTCTTAGCCCACTCACATGTTTGATGTTGGGCTCAGGCAAATATTAGTAAAGCCATGGGTCCCTTGTAATATACCTAAAATAGAAATACCAGATTCTTCCCACAGGAAGATCCTTAGTTTCATCTGCTCTATTCTTACTTTTAGGTTCCTATTTCTTCTTCTTCTTCTTCTTCTTCTTATTATTATTATTGTTATTATTATTTTGACCCCAGGGTTATCGCTGGGGCTCGGTGCCTGCACTATGAATCCACTGCTCCTGGAGGTCATTTTCTCCCCCATTTTTTAATGGGATAGGTCAGAGAGAAATTGAGAGGGGAGGGGAAGACAGAGGGAGAGAAAGACAGACACCTGCAGACCTACTTTACCAACTGTGAAGGGACCCTCCTGCAGATGGGGAGCCAGGGATTGAATTGGGATCCTTGCAGGGGTCCTTGTGCTTAATACTATGTGCACTCAACCCAGTGCACCACCTCTTGGCCCCCTAGGTTCCTGATTATTAAACAATTTGTTCTGCTTTATATTTTACTGCTTTCTGGTCACCAAGTTGCAGATGCTACCATGACACCAACCTAACTTCCCTGGACAAAGGATCTCACCAGTGTGCCCTGGAACTTCACCTCCTCAGAGTCCTTTCCTACCAGTTATAGATCAAACAGGCTGGGGGTGTTGATCAACATGACGATATTCATGTTCAGCAAATAATTAATTACAGAATCCAGACCATCCAACTTCTGCACCCTGTAAAGAACTTGGGTTCATACTCCCAAAGGGATAAAGAATAGGGAATCTTCCAATGGAGGGCATGGGATACAGAACTCTGGTGGAGGGAATTTTTTGGAATTATACTTCTCTTATCCTACAATCTTGTCAGTTATTCTTAAATAACAAATAAAATGTACAAAAAAAATTTTGAAAACTATGCAGCAACATCAGTCTTTGGTATATTGCCAATATAGTACATACAGGGGACCATGTGATGTCACACCCAGTAGAGCACTCATGTAACAGTGTGCAAGGTTCTGGCTCAAACCTCAGGTTCCTTCTTGCAGGGAGGGAAGCTTCACTTATGGTTAAACAGTGCTGCAGGTGGTATCTTCCCCTTCCCTTTTGATTTCCCTCTGTCTGTATTGAAATTCAAAAAATAAAATATTTTAAATACATATACATATGCAGCAATGCGTGTATGACAATTGACCACTGTTCAAAGTGGCCTTAAGATGGAAACAATTCAAATACCAATCAATAATAAAATAGCTTAAAACAATTCAGTAAGGTCAAGCTCAATGATATTTTATTGGCCATGGAGCTGTCTCAGCTATAAGTATATATATATATTTTTTTTATGTTTGATGTTACAAAGGCCCTAGGTTTAATCCCTAGAACTGCTATGTTCCAGAGCTGAGCAGCTCACTCTCTCTCTCCTCCTTCCCTCCCACTCTCTCTCTCTCTCTGTCCCCTTATATGTATTTTAAAGTATATTTTAATATTATAAAACTGAACTTTATAAAAAAAATCTATAAGTACAGGACTAAAGAATTCAGTGGTAGAACATAGGACTCGCATACTTGGGGAATTAGATGTAATTAAGGGCATCACATATGTAAAAACTGAGAAGTGTTTTGTTTTCACTCTGTTATCATAAAAATTAATAAATAAAAACTGAACCAAGAAGAACTACAAAATCTAAATGCACCAATCACAGACAAAGAAATTGAAACCGTTATTAAGAATCTCCCCAACAACAAAAGTCCTGGACCAGATGGCTTCACAAATGAATTCTACAAAACGTTCAGGAAACAGCACCCATACTTCTTAAGCTTTTCCATAAGATTGAAGAAACAGGAATACTCCCTTCCACCTTCTATGAAGCCAACATCACCCTGATACCAAAAGCTGATAGGGACAGAACAAAAAAGGAAAACTACAGACCAATATCGCTGATGAACATAGATGCCAAAATATTAAACAAGATCTTGGCCAACCGAATACAGCAACATATCAAAAAGATTGTTCATCATGACCAAGTGGGATTCATCCCAGGAATGCAAGGCTGGTTCAACATACATAAGTCAAACAATGTCATTCACCACATCAATAAAAGCAAAGCCAAAAACCACATGATTATCTCAACAGATGCAGAGAAAGCCTTTGACAAAATCCAACACCCATTCATGCTCAAAACTCTACAAAAAAATGGGAATAGAAGAGAAATTCCTCAAGATAGTGGAGTCTATATATAGCAAACCTACAGCCAACATCATACTCAATGGACAGAAGCTGAAAGCATTCCCCCTCAGATCGGGGACTAGACAGGGCTGTCCACTGTCACCGTTACTCTTCAACATAGTATTGGAAGTTCTTGCCATAGCAATCAGGCAAGAGAAAGAAATCAAAGGGATACAGATTGGAAGGGAAGAAGTCAAGCTCTCACTCTTTGCAGATGATATGATAGTATACATATAAAAACCTAAAGAATCCAGCAGAAAATTACTGGAAGTTGTTAGGCAATATAGCAAGGTATCAGGCTACAAAATCAACGTACAAAAATCAGTCGCATTTCTTTATGCAAACACTAAATCTGAAGAAGAAGACATCCAGCAATCACTCCCATTTACTGTTTCAGCAAAATCAATACACTACCTAAGAATGAAGTTGACCAAAGAAGTGAAAGACTTGTATGCTGACAATTATGAGTCGCTACTCAAGCAAATAAAAACTGATACCAAGAAATGGAAAGATATCCCATGCTCATGGATTGGAAGAATAAATATCATCAAAATGAATATTCTCCCCAGAGCCATATACAAATTTAATGCAATACCCATCAAAGTTCCACAAAGCTTCTTTAAGAGAATAGAACAAACACTACAATCATTTATCTGGAATCTGAAAACACCTAGAATTGCCAAAACCATCTTGAGGAAAAGAAATAGAAATGGAGGCATCACACTCCCAGACCTTAAACTATATTATAAAGCCATCATCATCAAAACAGCATGGTACTGGAACAAAAATAGGCACACAGACCAGTGGAACAGAATTGAAAGCACAGAAATAAATCCCCACACCTATGGACATCTAATCTTTGATACGGGGGCCCAAAGGATTAAATAGAAAAAGGAGGCTCTCTTCAATAAATGGTGCTGGGAAAACTGGGTTGTAACATGCAGAAGAATGAAATTGAACCACTTTATCTCACCAGAAACAAAAATCAACTACAAATGGATCAAAGACCTAGATGTCAGACCAGAAACAATCAAATACTTAGAGGAAAACATTGGTAAAACACTTTCCCACATACACCTCAAGGACATCTTTGATGAATCAAACCCAATTGCAAGGAAGACTAAAGCAGAAACAAACCAATGGGACTACATCAAATCGAAAAGCTTCTGCACATCCAAAGAAACTATTAAACAAACAGAGAGACCCCTCAGAGAATGGGAGAAGATCTTCACATGCCAGACATCAGACAAGAAACTAATCACCAAAATATATAAAGAGCTCAGCAAACTTAGCATCAAAAAAGAAAATGACCCCATCCATAAATGGGCAGAGGATATGAACAAAACATTCACTACAGAGGAGATCCAAATAGCTAACAAACATATGAACAACTGCTCTAGGTCACTGATTGTCAGAGAAATGCAAATTAAGATAACACTAAGATACCACCTCACTCCTGTAAGAATGGCATACATCAAAAAGGACAGCAGCAACAAATGCTGGAGAGGATGTGGGGACAGAGGAACCCTTTTATATTGCTGGTGGAAATGTAAATTGGTACAGCCTCTGTGGAGAACAGTCGGGAAAACTCTCAGAAGGCTAGACATGGACCTTCCATATGATCCAGTAATTCCTCTCCTGGGGTTATACCCCAAGGACTCCATAACACCCAACCAAAAACAGGTGTGTACTCCTATGTTCATAGCAGCACAATTCATAATAGCTAAAACCTGGAAGCAACCCAGGTGCCCAACAACAGATGAGTGGCTGAGAAAGCTGTGGTATATATACACAATGGAATACTATGCAGCTATCAAGAACAATGAACCCACCTGCTCTGACCCATCTTGGAGAGAGATAAAAGGAATTATGTTAAGTGAGCTAAGTCAGAAAGATAAAGATGAGTATGGGATGATACCACTCATCAACAGAAGTTGACTAAGAAGATCTGAAAGGGAAACTAAAAGCAGGACCTGACCAAATTGTAAGTAGGGCACCAAAGTAAAAGCCCTGCGGTGAGGGGTAGATATACAGCTTCCTGGCCCAGTGGGGGGTGGGAGTGGTTGGGAGGGATGGATCACAATCTTTTGGTGGTGGGAATGGTGTTTATGTACACTTCTAGCAAAACATAGACATATAAATCACTAGTTAATTAATATGAGGGGGAAAATCAATTGTATGTCTCAAAGTTTTTCAAAACACAAACTGAATCTTTTTAATATATAGGCTGTGTATTTGATATGTGGACTCTCTCAAAAGCCTAGACCAAGCAGATCAGAAGCATCCTATATACAAGATACTGGGTACTGAACAGCTATATACAAGATACTGGGTACTGTACAGCAAACCATAACAAAAGGTCTTTTCAAATTTAACCCAATTACCAAATAATGTGATGATAACATTAACTATCGATTGTGTTTTTGAACCCTAATACAGCAGGAACCTCACATCTCCACTATAGAGCCCCTACTTCCCCCAGTCCTGGAACCCTTGGATAGGGCCCACTTTCCCATATGCCTCTACCAATCCATATCAAATAATATTGCATCCGCCGATCACAACCTAACCAACGCAATGATTGCCACCTCAACATGCTTCACTTCAGACTGTGTCCAGAGACTTCACATGGGAATAACAACCCTTCAGCTTCATTACTCGGGTGAGACCTTTCCTTTCATAGTATACTCTAATTCCATCTCAGGTGGTTCACTTTCTAACAAAGTCCCATAACCTAGATATACACCAGTTTCTGTGAGAGAGGGCATATCTTCACACGTATCTATAAACTACTGCAAAATATATACCTGAAAGCAGAAGTACACTAGAGTTTGCAGTGAGTACCTCCCTAACACTTCCTCTCCACTATTCCAAGCTTGGGATCCATGATTGCTCAACAATTTGTTTGGCTTCGTATGTTAACTCTCTTTTCAGTCACCAGGTTCCAGATGCCATCAGGATGCTGGCCAGGCTTCCCTGGATTGAAGACCCCGCCAATGTGTCCTGGAGCTCAGCTTCCCCAGAGACACACCCTACTAGGGAAAGAGAGAGGCAGACTGGGAGTATGGACCGACCAGTCAACGCCCATGTTCAGCGGGGAAGCAATTACAGAAGCCAGACCTTCTACCTTCTGCAACCCTCAACGACCCTGGGTCCATGCTCCCAGAGGGTTAGAGAATGGGAAAGCTATCAGGGGAGGGGGTGGGATATGGAGATTGGGTGGTGGGAATTGTGTGGAGTTGTACCCCTCCTACCGTATGGTTTTGTTAATTAATCCTTTCTTAAATAAATAAATAAAAGAAAGAAAAAAATTAATAAATAATAATCTATAACTACACACAGATAGATGTAACACAACTGAAATCACAAAAATAAGTAAATAAAGATAAGCAACATGCCTATATAATTATAATATTCCCGGAGAGATAAGATAGCTCACCAGGTAGGTATCCTGAAATATGCAAGACCCAAGTTTAAGCCCTGACACTAAATATGTGGTACAATGGCACTGGTGAAAGCTTTGGTGCGGTGCTGCCTCTTCCTTACTCTGTCTCCCTCTCTCTCGGAATGAAAGAGCGCTTGGTCTGGTGAAATTCTACATAGATGATACTTTGTTTCCATCAAGAAAAGGCTGAAAGCAACCTAAGTATTCATCCACTGATGAACAAATAAAGTCGTAGTATACATATATACAATGAAATACTATTTCAAATAAAGAAAGATGGAATCCTACCATTCAAAACAACATGATTGGCCCTGGAATGCATTATGAAATAAATCAGGGAAAGATAAGCACTGTATAATTCACTCTTAATGTGGTCTATAAAGAAAACAAACTAGAACTAAACAAAACAACAAATTCTTTAAAACAAATTAGTGGTTACAAGACAGTAAAAGCAAAGGAGAGGGATTATAATCAAGACAAAGGATACACATGTTGATTTTTCAGTGTTGTGCACCTAAAACATATGTAATGCTATAATTAAATGACACTCAAAACAGTTAAGTGTATAAAAAAGGAAATGAAAAAACAGGATAGGTTAGGGTGTGTCAGAACAGAATAGACTAGTATAGGACTGGATGGAATGAAATGGGATAGAATGAGAAATAAGTATGATACAGTGAAAACGCTCGTAGACACCACACATAAGAAGAAAATCTGTCGGGAGTCTGGCAGTAGCGCAATGGGTTACGCACATGTGGCACGAAGCGCAAGGACTGGCCTAAGGATCCGGGTTGGAGCTCCCGGCTCCCCACCTGCAGGGGAGTCGCTTCACAGGCAGTGAAATAGGTCTGCAGGTGTCTATCTTTCTCTCCTCCTCTCTGTCTTCCCCTCCTCTCTCCTTTCTCTCTGTCCTATCCAACAACGACAGCAATAACAACAACAACTACAACAATAAAAAAAAGAAAAAACGTCTTGCGAAATTGTTTCAATTATATAAGTCTGCAATGTATAATAGGTTATGATTTAAAATCACTTATGTTTATTATAAAAGTCTATGAATACTGCTGGTATAAGGATAACTATATTGTCTGAACAGCAGTACTCTATAAAAAAAATACTCTTTTTTTCCCCGTCCATTAAAACTTTAATATCATTTCCTTTCACTATAACAACCACACATTTCCAAATCCTACTTAGGAAGTGATATTACTCTCTTAAAATATTTTCTTTATTTATTATTGGATAGAGACAGAGAAATCGAGAGGGTGGGTGACAGAGAGAGATCTGCAGCTCTATCTAATTCACCAATCATTCCCTATACAGTTGGGGACCTGGGGCTTGAGCCTGGGACCTTGTACATTGTAATGTGTCCAATTAACCAGGTACACTACTGCCTGGCCCCAGGAAGTGGTCTTTCTTGATGGTAGAGAAGGACATAATTCGGGGATTAGTGTTTTACAGACATCTATCACAGGGAGATGAAAAAGTTTACTAATGTGTCAACAACCATACTATAGATCATAAACCCCTCAATAAAAATGATAAAAAAGCAGTTAGGTAGTGGTACATTAGTACACATATTACCATTTTCAAGGACCCAGGTTTGAGACCCTGCTCCCCACCAGCAAGGGTAACACTTCACACAGTGAAGCAGATCAATGAAATATACAATGAAATACTATTTCAAATAAAGATATCTATTTTTTTCTCTTTCCCTCTCTTTCTTCCCCTACTTTCTAAATTTATCTCTGTACTATCAAATAAAATATATGGGGAAAAAAGAAAAAATAAAAGCAGATGGGAACTGTGGATTTATAGTGTCAGCACCAAGTGCTAACACTTGTGGCAATAAAAAAAACAGTATTATTAAATTAAGAAAATTAATTCACAGACAAAAGAACAAACGTTAGAACAATCCATAAGATGCAAGTGGTTTTTAAAAAATACTTATTTATTCCCTCTTGTTGCCCTTGTTTTATTGTTGTAGTTATTATTGTTGTTGTTATTCATGTCATCATTGTTGGATAGGATAGAGAAGTGGAGAGAGGAGGGAAAGACAGAGGGGGGAGAGAAAGCTAGACATCTGCAGACCTGCTTCACTGCTTTTGAAGCAAGTCACCTGCAGGTGGGTAGCTAGGGGGTCGAATCGGGATCCTTACTCCTATGTTGTGCTTTGCGCCAGGTGTGCTTAACCCACTGCACTACCTCCTGACTCCCCAAGATGCAAGTGGTTTTAAGCATCCTTATGAATCTTTTAACTTTACCTCTAATTGAGATTGTATTGTAAACCTTTATGTCTGAGATATGTATACTGCTTTACTTGTTCTGCAAATTAGGTCTTCTGCTCCAGGCATCTATCAATCTGGTACAAAATCCATTAGCAAAAATGTAATGAAAAGAACATAACATACATTTCTATTAATGGAGTTCCATGCATGTCACTCCCCACACAAGTTACTAAAAATGTACTCATCTCTATTTGAGTGCTTCCACACAAATATCTGTACTTTCCAATACACAGAAGTTCAGAAGTGGAGTTTTGCTCAAATTTGCAAAGATACTTTAAAAAGCTCCCTTTCAAAGAGTAAACTAGAGATTTTTATTATCAGCTTACATTGACTAAATATTTGTTCTTTGGGGGGTTCCATATTTTACAGACAAGACACAATAAATGGAAGCTATTGTTTTTGGTCAAAAGAATATATACTGTGATATTGTTTTACCATGTACATTTTTTTACATTCTAAAACTTTGTGTTATAGTGATAAACAGCTCATAATGTTTTATCCACTTATTAATAGAATATAGGAAAGTATGATGTGAACACTATTTAAATACAGTTTTAATATTTTATTTATATATTGGATAGAGACAGAGAGAAACTGAGAGAGAAGAGAAGGGGGAAGGACTGAGGGTGAGAGAGAGAGAGAGAGAGAGCGAGAGAGAGAGAGAGAGAATAGACAGCTGTTTCACCAAGTTAATTTTCCCCTGCATGTAGGGACTGTGGGCTTGAACTTGGGTACTTGTACCCTGAGTAACATCTGTCCTCAGCCAAGTGTGCCCCTTCCTGTACCCCTGTTTATTTTTTAATGAAGATAAATTCAGATAGCAACTTCTTACTGAAACCCAGTACTTTGGGGGGGGAGAGGGGATTCTGGGATTTTTGGCCAAGGCCTTGGCCATGCATGACTTTATTGCTATTGGTTGCTTTTTCATTCAAGCAGACAGAGAAAAAGAGACACACAGAGAGAGGAAAAGATACCATAGCACCACTTCCTTTTAGTGTAAAACACCTCCAATATCATGCTAGAGTCTAAATCTGCACTATGTGCATAGTGATATGCCCTAACTGGTGAGCTATTTTTCCAACTATGTGGAAATTGTTCTCATACAGGGAAAAGTACAATCTTTATCGTGCAAATTTATTTTAAAACTTGGTTGTTTTCCTAAATTTAAAAAAGTAGACATTTTGAGGGTATTAAGAGACATAATAACAAATTTTAAATTATGCAGAAATACATTTCTAAAATAAAATGATCCTAGAGCTGAAAAATAAAAATAGAAATGAATGAATGAATGAATGAATGAATGGTAGTCCATGAATGGTAGTACTTGAATTTCTAGCTTATTTGAAACCAAAGTATGTTAAGATTTAAGGGTACCAAAACTAAAACTTTAAAGCCTCAGCTATTTTTCTTCTAGAATCCCAAGAGGACCTGAACTAATTATACTTCCCTGATGAATATCAGTGAACAATTAGTAATGCGCAAGGAAACATAAAAATGTATTTTTTTACTTTAACTGATTTTCAATAGTATAAAATAGCAGGGGTATATTTTTACACCTCCATATGTATATAATACTCATTGTACCCCACCACCAAAGTTCTAATGTCCAGTCACCATTAAAATTATCCCTCTAGCCATCCTCTTCTTCCCACTTATCTTTTCTTTCTAGTAATAACCACTGTCCAGTATTTAAAAAAATAATATACAGATTGCTTAAAAATTGCCATCCAATATTTGTTGGGTGAAATATGAAAGCGGAAAATATCCCACTGTATGTTTTAATGATAAAGTGGACAAAAATATAAAAGGAAATGTTAATATTTTTAGTAGTGATTTAATAATGGTTTACAAGATTTTAAGATTACAGGGATATAATCCTTACTGCAACCATCACTGAGAGTCTGTCAGTCTGTCAATCCTCCATCCCAAAGATAACAATCATAGTCCTCACAGTTACGAGGAAAAAAGTGGTCCGTTTTTTTTTTTTTTGCAAGTGTATGTTTCTGTTATTGATATTCCACATAACAATGAAACCATTCTGTAATTCTCTTCCACTGTCTTACTTTATTTTTTTTTTAAAAATATTTATTTTATTTATTTATTCCCTTTTGTTGTCCTTGTTGTTTTATTCTTGTAGTTATTATTGTTGTTGTCATTGTTGGATAGGACAGAGAGAAATGGAGAGAGGAGGGGAAGACAGAGAGGAGGAGAGAAAGATAGACACCTGCAGACCTGCTTCACCACCTGTGAAGCGACTCGCCTGCAGGTGGGGAGCCGGGGTTCGAACCGGGATCCTTATGCCGGTCCTTGTGCTTTGTGCCACCTGCGCTTAACCCGCAGTGCTACAGTCCGACTCCCCTTACTTTCTTATGTAAGTATGATCCCTTCCAGTTCCATCCGTATTGTCCTGCAGGACATCTTATTTTAATTGCAGGATAGTATTCCATTGAATATATCTTCCATAACTTTGTTGTATACTCATCTGTAGTGGACAGTTAGTTTGCAATTGTGAACAAAGCAATTATGAATATAGAGGTGCATATGTCCCTTTGAATTAGTATTTCTTTTTATGTCCTTTGGATATGAGCCTAGGAATGGATCAAAAACTAATTTCCATTTTTATTTGTTTGAGGACTCCACACACTGTTTTCCAAAGAGGTCACATCAGTCTGCATTTCCACCAACAATGTTACTGTGAATTCTCTCTTCACATCCTTGTCAGCACTTATCATTCCCTACTTTCTTTTAGTTTTTGGTATCCTTAAGTCTTAACATACTGTGGTTTCAATCAAAGCCATTATCATAAGTATCTCATATTTTTAATTTGCAGTTTTTAATAATTGAAGTGAAGCAAAGTATACTTTCCTGTGTCTGTGGGTCATCTGTCCTCATATTTGATCTACTCTAAGTTAACTTTCATGTATGGTATTAAGTGGTGGTGAAGGGAGGGTAAAGGACTTGTTGCATTAGAGAACATTCTAAGAAAAAGGGACAGCAGATATATACATCTCAGGGTATGAGAAAGCTTGGAACATCCAGGATAGGAAACTGGTTTAGCACACAACCCAAATTTTTAAACACCAAATGGCATACACTAAGAAACATTATCATAAAAATCTCAAAACTCTTAGGGTTCAAAAAGACAATCAATAGTTAATATTACCCACACATTATTTGTTAATTGGGTTAACTTTGAAAAGTCCCTTTGTTATGGTTTGCTGTACAGTACCCAGTATCTTGTATATAGCTGTGCTATTGGAAGCTTCTAATCTACTTGGTCTAGGCTTTTGAGAGAGTCCGCATATCAAATACGTAGCCTATCTATTAAAAAGATTCAGTTTGACTTTTGAGAACCTTTGAGACATACAATTGATTTCCCCCTCTCATATTAATTAACTACTGATTTATATGTCTACATTTTGCTAGGAGTGTACATAAACACCATTCCCATCACCAAAGGACCGTGACCCATCCCTCCCGCCCATTCCCACCCCCCACTGGCCCAGGAAGCTACATGTCTTTTTGAACCCTAAGACAGCAGGAACCTCACATCTTCACTATAGAGCCCCTACTTCCCCCAGTCCTGGCACCCTTGGATAGGGCTCACTTTCCCGTATGCTTCTCCCAATCCATACCAAATAATATTGCATCCGCCGATCACAACCTAACCAAAGCAACGATTGCCATCTCAACATGCTTCACCTCAGAGTGTATCCAGAGACTTCACGTGTGGAATGACAACCCTTCAGCTTCATTACTCGGGTGAGACCTTTCCTTTTATAGTACACTCTAATTTCATCTCAGGTAGTTCACTTTCTAACAAAGTCCCATAACCTAGACATACACCAGTTTCTGTGAGAGAGAGCGTATGTGCACACGTATCCATAAACTACTGCAAAATATATACCTGAAAGCAGGATTACACTAGAGTTTGCAGTGAGTACCTCCCCAACACTTCCTCTCCACTATTCCAATCTTGGGATCCATGTTTGCTCAACAAATTGATTGGCTTCGTATGCTAACTCTCTTTTCAATCACCAGGTTCCAGATGCCACCAGGATGCTGGCTAGGCTTCCCTGGATTGAGGACCCCACCAATGTGTCCTCGAGCTCAGCTTCCCCAGAGACACACCTGACTAGGGAAAGAGAGAGGCAGACTGGGAGTATGGACCGACCAGTCAACACCCATGTTCAGCAGGGAAGCAATTACAGAAGCCAGACCTTCTACCTTCTGCAACCCTCAACGACCCTGGGTCCATGCTCCCAGAGGGCTAGAGAATGGGAAGGCTATCATGGGAGAGGGTGGGTTATGGGGATTGGGTGGTGGGAATTGTGTGGAGTTGTACCCCTCCTACCTTATGCCTTTGTTCACTAATCCTTTCTTAAATTAAAAATTTAAATAAAAAAAAAATAAAATAAAATAAAAAAAAAAAAAAAAAAATCTCAAAACTCAGAGTCAAAAAAAAAATATTGAGAGGCTTCCGGAGGTTGAGCTATGAGCAGCAGCAGATGTGTTTCTCTCCTCTCCCGAATCAACTAGGAATACCAAAGAAGACCACCTGGGACCAAAACAGGACAGGACTAGAACCACTTCAGGAACCCACCAGATCATCAGTGAGTGCAAACACGTGTAGCTGGTGGACAGAGAGGAGCCTAGGGAGAGATTGGGTGGCTGGTAACAGACTGGCAGTTTATCAGTTGAGGCACCACATCCAGTCTGTTTCACCAACAAGGGGACAGCTGAGGGGAGGAGAGAACTCCCCTGGCACTCACCAAGTGCAACTCTGAGTCTCCATTGCTACTGCCCCCAAGGTCTGGTGCAGCTGCAGGGAGGCCCTGTGCTGACACCAGGGGACAGAGAACTAATCAGGAAACTCAGAAGAAGATCTATACCTCCATGGCATACCAGTGGGACTGTGAAAGTCTCTTTTGCATAACCACTGAGTTATCTCTGCCACACCCTGCTTTATCTCTTGTTCAGGAGTCAGTGATTGAGCTAAGAAGCCTACTTATAGTTTAAAGGCCCTCAAGTTCCCATAGCTACAGGGAAGAAAAAGCACAAAAGAGGTTTTTAAGCCACTGAGCTCCAAATCAGGGATTAAAATACTATTGAAACAACTGTTAACTTCCACAACTGTGAACCCTTTAATTACCTTACTAGACACAAGTCAATCTAGGCAAAAGTGATCAGTAATTTGAAAAGTACTGAGAGAGGGACCTCATAGCATAATATATAAAATGGTTAAACGAACAAGAAGAAATATTGGAGAAATGAACCGGGAAAATAGTCCAGCTAAAAGCCCCCCAAAGGGTGAAGCACAAAATAATGAGGTCAACATCCAAACACTAGTTAAGAAAAAAATCACAGGAGTGAGTAAAGAGTTTGAAAAATTTGTCACCAGAAATGCAGAAACAACAAATGAGACTCTGGAAGAAAACACTAATTATCACAAGGTTATTAGAGAACTGAAAGCTGAAATAGTTAAGAACACAACTAGCTGAACAAGCTAACAGAGTATCAGAATAGGGTAACAAAATAGATGAACTCCAGAAAACAGGAGACGGGAGAGAGAATAGAATAAATGAGGCTGAAGACAGAATTAGCAAGATCGAAGACAAAATAGAGACAACTAAAAAAGAAGTAAGGGGAGTCTGGCGGTAGCGCAGCGGGTTAAGCGCATGTGGCGCAAAGCGCAAGAACCGATGGAAGGATCCTGGTTCAAGCCCCGGCTCCCCACCTACAGTGGAGTCGCTTCACAGGCAGTGAAGTAGGTCTGCAGGTGTTTATCTTTCTCTCCCCTTCTCTGTCTTCCCCTCCTCTCTCCATTTCTCTCTGTCTTATCCAACAACAATAATAACTACAACAATAAAACAAGGGCAACAAAAGGGAGTAAATAAACAGCAAAAAAAAAAAAGAAGTAAGAGATCTCAAAAAGATATTAAGAGATACTGAAAACAGCAACAGAGACCTATGGGATGACTTCAAAAGAAATAACATATGCATTATTGGCTTACCAGAGGAAGAAATAGAGGGAGGGGAGCTAAATGAGGAGAAAGATAAACTAGAACTATTGGACATTTTCAGAGTCACTTATCCCAAGAAATTGAAATATACATTTTAATCAAGTCCACATGGTCATTCTAAAGGACAGACCATATGTTAGGTCACAAAGACAGCATCAGCAATTCAAGAGCATTGAAATCATCCCAAGCATCTTCTCAGACCACAGTGGAATTAAACTAACACTTAACAGTCAACAAAAGATTAGGAATAGGCCCAAAATGTGGAAGCTCAACATTACACTCCTTAACAACTACTGGGTCAAAGAGGAAATAAAGGAAGAAATCAAAATGTTTCATCAAGAGTTCAATGAAAATGAAGACACAAACTACCAAAATATTTGGGACACAACTAAGGCAGTACTGAGAGGGAAGTTCATAGCCATACAAGTACACATTAGGAAACAAGAAAAAGCACAAATAAACAGCCTGATTGCACATTTTAAAGACCTAGAAGAAGAAAAACAAAGGAACCCTAAAGCAGCCACAAGGACAGAAATCACTAAAGTTAGGGCATAAATCAATAACATTGAAAATAAGAAAACCATACAAAAGATCAAGGAAAATAAATGTTGGTTCTTTGAAACAGTGAACAAAATTGACAGGTCTTTAGCCAGACTCACAAAACAAAAAAGGAAGAAGACCCAAATAAATCGGGTTGTAAATAAAAGAGGAGATATCATAACACATACCGCAGAAATTCAACATATCATGTGAAGCTTCTATGAACAACTATATGCCACCAAGCTAGAGAACCTGGAAGAAATGGATGATTTCCTAGATATCTACCAACTTCCAAAACTAAGGAAAGAGGAAGTAAATAACATGAACAGGCCCATTACAGCTAATGAAATTGAAAGTTATCAAAAATCTTACCCCTCACCTACTTCCTATTACAGTTCGCTCACTCACTCCAAAGCTAATCTTAGCAAAGCAAGGACTGCAAAAGCTGAATAAGGGCAAGAGACTGGCATACTTTAAAGATGACTCTTTAGTCACTATCAGGCCATTCCACAGCTGGGGCCCTAATTGGGGACTCCTGAGTCTCCCAAACACACTTGATGGGCCTAGACATCAAATAAATCCCTCTCTCCATTGTTTCCTGTCATCTCTATCAGAAACAACAAAATAGACCCCTTTGTGGGCACCCCATAGGACCTTGCCCTCAACCTGGATCAACAATGGTAGAGAACGTTCGATCCTCCAAAGGGAGGATGGATAACATACTCTATGATACAACTGAGGAAGATGGGTCGATCCTGGGGCAGCATGGAATGTTCCTACTCATGACCACAGAATGTGAGCTCAGATCTAGAGGGATGTAGAGGTCACACAGGCTAAGCTAATTATGGGCCCCAGATCATATCAAATTGATGGGCTTTACAGTAATATTTATACCCCTTTCCCATATTAGGGAGCTACTCTCTTCCCTGATCCAGCTTTCTGGTCCTTTTCCCAGCCATGACAGCATCTCCCCAGACAATAATTAAGATTCACCTGCATATCAGATTTCAGTCTCAGGCAAAAACAAAACAAAACCCACTAGTATAGCTACAGACCCTTTGAAATATAACTAAAATATGCCTACTAGCTATCTACAAAATGGAGGACCTCCCCCCAAACTCTTCACCTGCACTATTCCAGCCTTTAGGTTCATAACTGACCAACAGTTTGTTTAGCTTTGTATATTAATTCTCTTTTCAGCTACCAGGTTCCAGACACTAACAGGATGCGACCAGACTTCCCTGGACAGAAAACCCCATCAATGTGCCTTGAGGCTCAGCTTCCCCAGAGCCCTTCCCCATCAGGGAACAGGAGAGACAGAATGGGAGTATGGATCCACCTGTCAATGCCCAAGTTCAGCGGGGAAGCAATTACAGAAGCCAGACCTTCAAACTTCTGCATTCCACCATGATCTTGGATCCATACTCCCAGAGTTTTAAAGAATAGAAAAGCTATCAGGGGAGGGATTGGTATACAGAAGTCTGGTGGTGGGAATTGTGCAAAACTGTACCCCTCTTACCCTATGGTTTTATCAATGTTTCCTTTTTATAAATAACAAATTTTTTAAAAATCTTCCCCAAAATAAAAGTCCTGGACCAGATGGTTTTACAAATTAATTCTACAAAAACTTCAAAGAAGAATACCTTTACTTTTAAAAGTCTTCCAGAAGACTGAAGACACTGGAATACTCCCTTTCAGCTTCTATGAAGCCAACATCACTTTGATACCAAAAGCAGACAGGGACACAACCAAAAAAGAAAACTACAGGCCAATATCTCTGATGAAAAGCAATGCTAAAATATTGAACAAAATTCTAGCCAACCGGATACAGCAGTATATTAAAAAGATTGTTCATCATGACCAAGTGGGGTTTATCCCAGGGATGCAAGGTTGGTTTAATATACATAAATTAATCAATGTGATCTACCACATCAATAAAAGCAAGACCAAAAACCACATATTCATAGTAACAGATGCAGAGAAAGCCTTTGACAAAATACAACATCCCTTTATGATCAAAACACTACAAAAAATGGGAATAGATGGAAAATTCCTCAAGATAGTGGAGTCTATATATAGCAAACCTACAATCAACATCATACTCAATGGTGAAAAACGGGAAGCTTTTCCCCTCAGATCAGGTACTTGACAGGGCTCCCCACTATCACCATTACTATTCAACATAGTGTTGGAAGTTCTTGCCATAGTAATCAGACAGGAGCAAGGAATTAAAGGTATACAAACTGAAAGAGAAGAAGTCAAACTCTCCCTATTTGCAGATGACATGATACTATACATAGAAAACCCTAAGGATTAAACAAGAAGCTTTTGGATATGACCAGGCAATACAGTAAGGTGTCAGCTACAAAATTAACATTCAAAAGTCAGTGGCATTCCTCTATGCAAACACTAAGTTAGAAGAAGTTGAAATATGGTAATCAATTCCTTTTACTATAGCAACAAGAACAATAAAATATCTAGGAATAAACCTAACAAAAGAAGTGAAGAACTTGTATATTGAAAATTTTGAGTCACTACTCAAGGGAATTGAAAAAGACACAAAGAAGTGGAAAGATAGTCCATGTTCATGGGTTAGAAGAATTAACATCACCAAAATGAATATACTACCCAGAGCCATCTAAAAATTTAATGCTATCCCTATTAAGATCCCAACCACATTTTTTAGGAGAATAGAACAAATGTTACAAGTGTTTATCTGGAACCGGAAAAGACCTAGAATTGCCAAAACAATCTTGAGAAGAAAGAACAGAACCAGAGGCATCACATTCCTAAATCTCCAATTGTATTATAGGGCCATTGTCATAAAAACTGCTTGGTTCTGGAACATGAATAGACACAATGAGCAGTGGAATAGAACTGAGAGCCCAGAAGTAAGCCCCCACACCTATGGGCATCTAATCTTTGACAAAGGTGCCCAGACTATTCAATGGGGAAAGCAGAATCTCTTCAGCAAATGATGTTGAAAAAATGGCTTGAAACATGCAGAAGAATGAAACTGAACCACTATATTTCACCAAATATAAAAGTAATTTCCAAGTGGATCAAGGACTTGGATGTTAGACCAGAAATTATCAGATACTTAGAGGAAAATATTGGCAGAACTCTTTTCCACATAAATTTTAAATACATCTTCAATGAAACAAATCCAATTACAAAGCATACTAAGACAAGCATAAACCTATGGGACTACATCAAATTAAAAAGCTCTGCACAGCTAAAAAAGACTACTACCCAAACCAAGAGACCCCTCACAGAATGGGAGAAGATCTTTACATCAGACAAGAGGCTAATAACCAGAATATATAAAGAACTTTGCAAATCTCAACAACAAGAAAACAAATAACCCCATCCAAAAATGGGGGTAGGATATGAACAGAATATTCACCACAGAAGAGATCCAAAATGCCGAGAAACACATGAAAAAATATTCCAAGTCTCTGATTGTCAGATAAATTCAAATAAAGACAACAATGAGATACTACTTCACTCCTGTGAGAATGTCACACATGAGAACAGGTAATAGCAACAAATGTTGGAGAGGTTGTGGGGTCAAAGGAACCCTCCTGCACTGCTGGTGGGAATGTCAATTGGTCCAACCTCTGTGGAGAACAGTCTGGAGAACTCTCAGAAGGCTAGAAATGGACCTACCCTATGATCCTGCAATTCCTCTCCTGGGGATATATCCTAAGGAACCCAACACACCCACTCCAGAAGATCTGTGTTCACAACTGTTCTTGGCAGCACAATTTGTAATAGCCAAAAACTGGAAGCAACTCAGGTGTTCAACAACAGATGAGTGGCCGAGCCAAGTTGTAATATATATATATATATATATATATATATATATATATATATATATATATATATATTACTCAGCTATAACAAATGGTGACTTCACCGTTTTTAGTCAATCTTGGATGGACCTTGAAAAATTCATTAAGTGAAATAAGTCATAAACAGAAGGATTAATATGGGATGATCTCACTCTCAGGTAGAAGTTGAAAAATAAGATCAGAATAGAAAACACAAGTAGAACCTGAACTGGAATTGGTGTATTGCACCAAAGTAAAAGACTCTGGGTTGGTTGGTTGGGGAGAATACAGATCCAAGAAGGATGACAGAGGGCCTAGTGGGGATTGTATTGTTATATGCAAAACTGGGAAATGTTATGCATGTACAAACTATTGTATTTAACTGTTGAATGTAAAACATTAATCCTCAATAAAGAAATTTAAAAAGGGGAAAATAAATAAATAAATAAAATTTTTAAAAAAGAAAAAAGGAAAAAAATATTTCAGCCTGTTAGAGAAAAAAAGGAAACATATAAGGTAGGACTAAACATCATACTCAGTGGACAGAAGCTGAAAACATTCCCCCTAAGATCAGTGACTAGACAGGGCTGTCCATTATCACCATTACTCTTCAACATAGTATTGGATGGACAACATACTCTATGCTACAATTGAGGAAGATGGGTCAATATTAGAGCAGTTTGGAATGTTCCTATACTTGACCACAGAATGTGAGCTCAGATCTACAGGGATGCAGGTCACATAGGTTCCCAAGCTGAATATGGGCCCCAGACCAAATCAAATCGATGGGGTTTACAGTCAACAATATTTATACCCCTTTCTCTTATTAGGAAGCTACTCTCTTCCCTGACCCAGCTTTTTGTTCCTTTTCCAGCCTTGACATCATCACCCCAGACAATAACTTGGATCCACCTGCATATCAGATTTCAGGCTCGGGGGGAAAAAAAAAAAGAAGAAAAAGAAAAAAAAAAGTATAGCCACAGGCCCTTTGAAATATAACTAAAATATCCCTAGTGGCTATCTACAAAATGGAGGAACCCCCAACTCTTCATCTGCACTATTCCAGCCTTTAGGTTCATGATTGTTCAACAATTTGTTTTGTATGTCAACTCTCTTTTCAGCCACCAGGTTCCAGATGCTAACATGATGCTGACCAGACTTCCCCAGACAGCCCACCAATATGTCTTGGAGCTCCACTTCCCCAGAGCCCCACCCTACTAGGGAAAGAGAGAGGCAGGCTGGGAGTATAGATCAATCTGTCTACCCCAATGTTCAGCCAGCAAGTGAAGTCAGAAGCCAATCCTTCCACCTTCTGCATCCCACAATGACCTTGGGTCCATACTCCCAGAGTTTTAAAGAAAGCTATCAGGGGAGAGGATGGGATACAGAGTTCTGGTGGTGGGAATTGTGTGGAGTTGTAGCCCTCTTATTATATGGTTTTGTCAGTGTTTCGTTTTTATAAATAAAGAAAAATAAGGAAAAGTAAAAAAAAAAAAGTAGGGCTATTAGATATGCATCCAATTTCTCATTACAAATTCTAGGAGCAAGAAGGGAGTATAATATACATATTCACAGTACTGAAAAACAAGAATTGTTAGCCATGGATATTGTACCCTAAAAGATTTTCTTCCAAATAGGAAGGAGAAATTAAAAGTTCTTATGCCTAGAGAAACTAAAGGAATTTGCCACTAGCAGCCCAGCACTGCAAGAACTATTGAAAGAAGTTTTTTGTTTGTTTGTTTCTTTGTTTGTTTGTTGTTAGTTTGGTTTGGTTTGGTTTGGTTTGGTTTGGTTTGGTTTGGTTTGGTTTCTCTAGTTTCCTATCCTGAATGTTCCAAGCTTTCTCGTTTCTTGGGCTGTATACATATACTGTCAACAAATTCTTCATCCTCTCCTCACTTATTAAACTCCTATTCCCCTTTCACATGTCCATCCTTTATTAATCTGCATCAATCTTCACATAAGCATCCTTCCTTGATTTTCTAAATATATTTCAACACTACAACAGGAAATTGTAGTGAGGTAGGGGGAAATTTAGTGATTTTAAAGTCCCTATTTTTTTTTTTTTTTTGCCTCCAGGGTTATTGCTCGAGCTCGGCGCCTGCACCATGAATCCTCTGCTCCTGGAGGCCATTTTTTTTCCCCTTTTGTTGTAGCCTTGTTGTGGTTTTACTGTTGTTGTCATTCGTTGTTGGATAGAACAGAGAGAAATCGAGAGAGGAGGGGAAGACAGAGAAGGGAAGAAAAAGACAGACACCTGCAGACCTGTTTCACCGCCTGTGAAGTGACTCCCCTGCAGGTGGGGAATCGGGGGCTCGAACCCGGATCCTTATGCCAGTCCTTGCCCTTTGCACTACTTGCGCTTAATCTGCAGCACTACCGCCCGACCCCCAAAGTCCCTATTTTTATATTCATTCTTGAAAGATTGGAAAGAGCTAAATTACTAATTTATAAAACCATTTTTAGTCTCTTGGGTTCCAAAGGGAAGTAGCTGTACAATTAATTGTCTATGTGGAAGTTAATTTAAAAAGACTCCATCACTGCTGAGATGGAAAGACCAAAGGATCCATGACACCCATGTTTTATTCAATGTGGTGGAAGCCAGGCTCAAACCTGGGTCACAAGGTGACAGCTCAGCTCAGTCACACTATTCAAGTGAACTATTTTGCCAGCTC
The DNA here is from genome assembly GCF_950295315.1 of Erinaceus europaeus. Lineage (NCBI taxonomy): Eukaryota > Metazoa > Chordata > Mammalia > Eulipotyphla > Erinaceidae > Erinaceus > Erinaceus europaeus. The sequence goes on along the minus strand of NC_080170.1, from coordinate 87,847,725 downwards.
AACAAGGGTAATTTTGACCTCCCCTTTCTTGATTTTGAGAATATGGTTTCCTTTATTCAGTCAGCTAATGAACTGTTGGTGCTGTAGCAACTCATCTATTTTCTAGTTAACAGTATTATTTTATTATTAGGACTTCATATTTTAGCCCAATCTAGTAACAAAACAAATACACAATAGTCAACTTCTGAAAGTAATGGTCATTATTATTTTTTAATGTTTATTGCCACCAGGTTTATTACTGGGCCTTAATGAATCCATGGCTCACATATGCCATTTTCTTTCTCCCTTCTCCCTTCTTTGACTAGATAGAACAGAGATAAATTGAGGGGGGGGGGAAGATAGAGAAGGAGAAAAGAAGAGGGAGAAAAGAAGAGGGACACGCAGTACTGTTTCTTTGCTTATGAAGCATCCTCCATGCAAGTGGGGACTGGAGGTTTGAACCAAGACTTTTTTTTTTTTGAAAATTATTTTTATTTTTTTAATTTCTTATTAATAAAAAGGAAGCATTGACTAAACCATAGGATAAGAGGGATACAACTCCACACAATTCCCACCACCGGAACTCTGTATCCCATCCCCTCCCCTGATAGCTTTCCTATTCTTTAACCCTCTGGGAGTATGGACCCAAGGTCATGGTGGGATGCAGAAGGTGGAAGGTCTGGCTTCTGTAATTGCTTCCCCGCTGAACATGGGCGTTGACAGGTCAATCCATACTCCAGACTTTATGCATGGCCACAGGTATACACAATCAGTTCTGACATTGCCAGGTCTTGGGTAAAGGACAAGTTTAATAGATTCACTATTGTCTCAAATAGTTATTTCTCGTCCTTCTTTTCCTTTCTTTTCTTTCTCGTCTTTCTTTCTTTCTTTCTTCCTTCCTTCCTTCCTTCCTTCCTTCCTTCCTTCATTTCTTTCTTTCTCTCCCTCCTTCTTTCTGCAACTTCCTCCTTTAGAATGACAAAAGGCATCAAATTTGCTATACGGTTATAGACTTTGCAAGACTTCATTTTAGCTTAGTCAGATATTTCAGAAATCTAGAGATGTTTATTCATCTGAAGGGAAAGAGAAAAAGATAACTAGCTTTGTAAATGAAAGGAAAAACAATCATTTTAAGAAATGCATTATGAGGTCATTATTTAACCAATTAAAAGAAGGGGGGGTTTAAAATTGGGGAACAATCACCGAAGTCCTGGATTATTCAATTGTTCTAGGTGATGAATCTTCTTCAAGGAAAAAAGTGGGCTCCATTTCTGTTTTAAAAAGCCAGAGTGTCTGTAATAGTGCAACTAATGACAACCTTCCTGTTATTCTAACTTAAGAGGAAACCCTATAATAAGAGCTTCCCAAAATGTCAAATAATACTTGTCTCATAACAGGGCTTCTTTGTTCATTCACCATGTCTCTTTTGATATGCACAGATAATAAAAGTTCATGTAAAACTAAAGGTAATATAGAGCAGAATCCAACATTAATTCTGTATAAATATGTCTGATTAATAAGAGTACCATTGTTATGGTTATTTCTTAATGTCATGATTGTTAGAAGAACAGAGGATAGAGAAGTACTCTTACTCTCATTGTTTTTGTTCATCCTCTGTCATCCTACCAGTTTGTGAATTTTTGTTCAATGAGAAAAATGAAGGAAAGATTTTTGTCCATTAATTATTTGTTTCATTAGTTCATCTAGGAGATATGAAACCAGCTTTAAATTCAGGGAAGAGAGGTGGGGAGATTCAGGGTTTTATTCTAAAGTTAAATGTCATGCCTACTAAAAAAAAATATTAACACACTTTCTAGGCTTAATTTTCCACACACACAAAGGATTATACTGCTCCAGTAGTCATAAACCCTGCAAGATACGAATTGCCCCAAGACCTGGTTAGGAGCCTGGATTAATATTATAGCCGTAAGTAAGGCTGTATGTGGGACTTCATTTTAAACATCAGAAATAAGAAGTTCAAGAAGTGTGTATATGATTCCTTGTTGAAAATTTAATAGAAAACAAGTAATAGACTATAGCATACATACACCACAAATGGTCAAACACAGGTTTTAAAGATTCTAAGGCTGATAAATAACTAGATATTGTTATAACTTTGTCATTATGCTTTCATTTTTATTGGTTATTTAACAGTGTTTTAGACAATTCTAAGACTTCAGAGTTCTAAATTTGTTCCCACTTATGGTGCATGTGAGTCACCAAACTCTCCACTAAGGTTCTGTGCCCCTCTCCAACTTTGTTGTCTTTCTCTTCAAATTTTTATCTCCTAGATTCTGCCTTTGGATGAATGTGCATTCTTATAGAGTCAAACAACATTTATACAATCATTAAATCAGTTTCATAAGTAAAGGACTATTAACAAGTGGGGAGAAAAAGAAAGATATTCTATGTGTCTCAAGTCTCCTCATCTTCTCAATACTCTACTAAATTTAGCAGTGCAGAAAGTGGTGCATGAGCAAGAGTGGACTTAGCTAAACTGGAATCTCCTATAAAGCAGATTTTGTCAGTCAGAAAACAAGACACATTTCTGTGATTATTTCAGTCTATTTTTTGGTAGTAATTAGCTATAGTTTTGTTTTGCTGGAGCTGGCATCTCTCACTGTTCACTTTTTTTTTTTAATTTAGACTGCTTTCCTTTTTATAATGTAAATTTACATATTTTCAGTCTTTCAATTCCTCCTATGTTTTATTTATGAATATAGTCCTTCTTGATGGCAACTTTAATGTGAAAGAGGTAGTAATTAATGTCCCAATCTGCTAGGTTAATTCCTTCCCACACTTTCTACAGAGAAGTTTAAGGTAAGTAACAGTTTATAGTCAATATTAGGTTTAATTATGCCTAATGAGAGTTAGTGTCTCTGTTTACTAACTGCATTTAGGTGTGTGGATCATAGATGAGTTTTCCCTTGGCCTCATTCTGATTTGTTAATAATGCCACTGTGTACTGTATACTTGGTGCTTAAATCTATAAAGCTGCTCCTGGAGAACATAGCAAGTAAGGAATCTGTTTCAGTTAAGACATCATTAAATGAGTGCAGACTTACTATGATTGCATCATTCTTTGGGAAAGGAGTCATTATTTTAAAATGCTTTGCAAATAGATTCATTTGAAAGGCTAATTATTGACTAAATTCCAGGTACCGGATAAGTCTATACATATAAAGAACTATTCTAAAAACACTAAATACATTCTGTATTCATCCTTCAATGTTATCATTTCAAGTGTTAAGATTTAAAATTATTTGACAAGTCATTGAGTTGGCCCTTTATTTTACATATTAAATGTCTTTTGTCTTATAATTGCTTTTATGGCAGCATGTGGGATAAAACTTTTGTGTTCTATCTGACCTATATAGCAGCAAAATAAATACTCATATCTAAAGGAAATCATATAGTAGCCAAAAGAAAAGTTAGTACACACATTTATGAAAGGGATCCCTCTTGATCTCTATGCATTGTGATAAATCCTGAGTAAAACGACTTAGTTTCTCTAATCTATTCAGCTAACATTGTTGAGTGTGATCTAAACACACAAATAAAGATTTATTCCCTTTCCTCAAAAAGCTTATCATCTATGAAAGAAGAGGATGTAAATAAAAACTGATGGTGGCAAAATGCAATGCAATTAATTACTGTGAGTAAATATAAAGGAACTACATAAGGGGAAAATTTGTTAATTATTTATTAGAGGATAAATTTTACCTCCAGTACTTACTGATACCTTTACAAACATTCCGTCTTCCTTGACAGAGTTTGAAGAAAGTATGGAATTACTTTAATAATGATAAAAATCACAGTGTGGTGATGCTTTTAAAAAGATTTTTAGGGGGATTCTGGAAGATGGCGGAATGAGAAGCTGCTAGTGGCTTGAGCTCCAACCACATCTATTGGAAACTGTAGGATTTTTTTCCTCTAGAAGGCCAGTCAATAAGGGGTCCTAGTGGTGACTATAACTCAATTTGGGGTAGAAAACAGAGTAAAAAGAAAGGTAAAGAAAATTTTTTCTTTTAAATTAGTATTCCCAAAGCGCACCCCCCCCCATAACCAGAGATCTACTCCTTGCAGGCTCCCCTGCTGAGCTTCTTTCTTTACCAAGATTCCTGTCCCAGCAGGGGGTGCCATTCATTCCAATTCTATTCCCTTCTGAAACCATTGGCCTTATTTCTTTCTAAGTAGCCAATCAGCTGCCTCTGCTCAGGGGGCCTGAGGCAATCTGAAGCCATCCAAGCTGAAGACAGGACTGGGTTGTCTACTCTGTTCTATTTTATTATCAATACAAGATAAACGTGTGCCCCTTTACCCCTCTCCATCAGGTTGACCAGACTTAACTCTTAGTGTATTTTCCATTGCTAGGGGACTGGCTGTCTTATTCACTGTTAAAATAACTTACTTCACTTTTCCTACCCTCCCTACCCATTCTCTCCCTCCACCCCCCACCCCGCATAGCTCATTAAATAATAAAAAATAAAGAACTCTTTCCTTTCACTGCTCTTTTATTACTGTTCTTTTTCTTTTTTCTCTCTTTTTTTCTTCTTTTTCTCATTCTTGTCATCCTTTCTTCCTTCCTCCTTCAGCTTTCAGAATTCACTGATACACCTTTGGGAATTATTTTGGGGAAGAAATCTGACTCAGAGTGGACTCTCTCTGCGTGTATCTCTACTCTACTTCCCTTTTTCCTTTAGCTACCCCTAGAATATACAATGGACAGTAGATTGGCATAACTGTCTATTCCTGCTAGTCTTGTCTAGTCGTGAGGTTTTTTGTTTTTTGTTTTTTTTTCTTTCTTAACAATCAGCTACCTCTGATCAGGAGGCTTGAGGCAATGTGGGACAGGTTTTTTACCCTGCTCTATTTTATTATTAATATTATATAAAGGTGTATATCTTCCCCTACTCCTTTAGGTTGACCATAATTAACTCATAGGGTATCTTTCATTGCTAGGGGACTGGCATCTTATCTACTGTGAGAGGAACTTGTCTCATTACTCCTACCTCCTGTACAGACTCTCCCCTTCTCCCTCCTCCTAGCTAATTAAAAAAATAAAATAAAATAAAATAAAAAATAAGTTAATCAATTAAAAAACTCTCTTTTCACTGCTCTTTTATTACAGCACTTTTTCGTATCTTTTTTCTTTTCTCTCTCTTGTTTCTCTTTTTTATCTTGTCCTCCATTTCTTCCTTCCTTCTACTTTGTCTTTCTGAATTCACTGATATTCATTTGTGAATTATTTTGGGGAAGAAATCTGACTCAGAGTGGACTCTATACATATGTATCTCTGCTCTACTTCCATTTCTCCTCTTCCTACCCCTAGAATATACAGTGGATAGTAGATTTGCATAATTGTCTATACTTGCTATCCCTTCTTTCCATTCTCTTTCTTCTTAACTTGGACTTGGTTGCTATTTTTTCACAGACTGGAGACATTGTTTGGCTAACTGGTAGTGATTAAACTGCTCCAATCCTTGCATCAGTTGTTATTGTAATTCCTGAGGTTGGTGAGTGCAATTGTCATAAAGGTATTTAGTACAGTGTTGCTTGTATTCAGAACACAACAATTGAGGAACAATAGAACTTAAAAATAAGAAACACATAAATCAAAAAAAAAAAATGGTTAGATCAAAAACAAATAAAACTGCTACTCCAATGAATGAAGACAAGAGCCCAGAAGAAACTACAAATCAGCCAGAAGTAACCATAGATAACAAAAGTATGCAAGCAATAATAAACTTATTAATCACAGAAATGAAAACAACATTGGAGGAAAGGAATAGCAGTATTAGGGAAACAACAGTTGAGACCCCCAAGGAAAATACTGATTATCTCAAGGCAATTAGAGAACTGAAAGCTGAAATAGCTGAATTGAGGAAAGAAGCTGAGGGAAGGGAAAGCAGACTAACAGAAGCAGAAAACAGAATTAGTCAGACAGTGGAACTCAGAGAAAACTAAGAAAGAGGTGAAAGAGATCAAAAAGAGATTGAGAGACACTGAAAACAACAACAGAGACATATGGGATGATCTCAAAAGAAGTAACATTCATATAATTGGCCTGCCAGAGGAAGAAAGAGAGGAAGGGGAAGGAAACATGCTAGAGGAAATAATAAAGAAAACTTCCCAGACCTTAATAACAGAAAGTACATCAAGATTCAAGAGGCCCAGAGAGTTCCAAACAGAATCAACCCAGACCTGAAGACACCATAGTCACAATGAGAAGAAGTAAGGATAAAGAAAGGATCCTAAAGGCTGCAAGAGAAAAACAAAAAGTTACATACAGGGGAAAAACCATAAGACTATCAGCAGACTTCTCCACTCAAACTCTAAAAGCCAGAAGAGAATGGCAAGATATCTATCGAGCCCTGAATGAAAAAGGGTTTCAACCAAGGATAATAAATCCTGCTAGATTTTCATTCAAACTAGATGGAGGGATCAAAACCTTCTTAGACAAACAACAGTTAAAGGAGGCAACCATCACCAAACTGGGCCTGAAAGAAGTTCTAAAAGACCTCTTATAAACAAGAACATCACTATAATACTTACAATATATCAGAGCAAACAAAAATTTGTTGAACAATGGCACTACAATATATTAAATCGATAATATCAATAAATGTCAATGGCTTAAACTCACCCATCAAAAGGCACAGAGTGGGAGGATGGGTCAGAAAACATGACCCAACCATATGCTGCTTGTAAGAATCCCATCTGTCACAACAAGATAAACATAGACTTAAAGTGAAAGGACGGAAAACTATAATACAGGCTAACAGACCACAAAAAAGGGCAGGAACAGCCATTCTCATCTCAAACACAATAGATTTTAAATTAAATAAAGTAATAAAAGATAGGCAAGGACATTACATAATGATTAGAGGATCAATCATCTAAGAAGACTTAACAATTATTAACATCTATGCACCCAATGAGGGACCATCTAAATAGATCAAGCACCTACTGAAAGAGTTCCAAAAATACATCAATAGTAATACAATAATAGTGGGAGACTTTAATACCCCACTCTCACACTGAGACAGATCAACAAAGCAGAGAATCAACAAAGAAACAAGAGAATTAAATGAAGAGATAGTCAGACTAGACATATTGGACATTTTCAGAGTCCTTCACCCCAAAAAACTGGAATACACCTTCTTTTCAAATCCACATAACACATACTCAAGGATAGACCACATGTTAGGCCACAAAGACAGCATCAATAAATTCAAGAGCATTGAAATCATCCCAAGTGTCTTCTCAGACCACAGTGGAGTAAAACCAACATTTAACAACAAACAGAGTATTATTAAAAGACACAGAATTTGGAAACTAAAAAACATGCTCCTTAAGAATCACTGGGTCAGAGAGTCACTCAAGCAGGAATTTCAAATGTTCCTGGAAACAAATGAAAGTGAAGACACAACCTATCAAAATATTTGGGACACAGCTAAAGCAGTATTGAGAGGGAAACTCATAGCCATACAATCACATATTAAACACCAAGAAAAAGCTCAAATGAACGACATTACCGCACACCTCAAGGACGTAGAGGAAGAGGAACAAAGGAACCCTAAAGCAACCAGAAGGACAGAAATCACTAAAATTAGAGCAGAAATAAACAACATCGAAAAAAAGAGAACCATACAGAAGATCAATGAAGCCAAATGTAGGTTCTTTGAAAGATTAAACAAAATTGACAAACCCTATCCAGATTCACCAAACAAAAAAAAGAGAGACGACTCAAATTAATAGAATTGTAAACAATGGAGGAGATATCACAACTGACACCACAGAAATCAAGAGAATCATGCAAAACTTCTATGAAGAACTATACTCCACCAAGTTAGAGAATCTGGAAGAAATGGAACAATTCCTAGAAACATATGACCTTCCAAAACTGAACCAAGAAGAACTACAAAATCTAAATGCACCAATTACAGAAAAATAAATTGAAACTGTTATTAAGATTCTCTTCAACAACAAAAGTCCTGGACCATATGGCTTCACAAACGAATTCTACAAAACTTTCAGAAAACAGTTAGTAACCATACTTCTTAAGCTATTCCATAAGATTGAAGAAACAGGAATACTCCCTTCCACCTTCTATGAAGCCAAAATCACCCTGATACCAAAAGCTGATAGAGACACAACAAAAAAGGAAAACTATAAACCATTATCTCTGATGAATATAGATGCCAAAATATTAAACAAGATCTTGCCAACCTGATACAGCAGCACATCAAAAAGATTGTTCATCACGACCAAGTGGGATTCATCCCAGGAATGCAAGGCTGGTTCAACATACATAAGTCAATCAATGTCATTCACCACATCAATAAAAGCAAAGCCAAAAACCACATGATTATCTCAATAGATGCAGAGAAAGCCTTTGACAAAAGTCAACACACACTCATGCTCAAAACTCTACAAAAAACAGGAAAAGAAGGGAAATTCCTCAAGATAGTGGAATCAATATATAGCAAACCTACAGCCAACATCATACTCAATGGACAGAAGCTGAAAGCATTCCCCCTCAGATCGGGGACTAGACAGGGCTGTCCACTGTTACCCGTTACTCTTCAACATAGTATTGGAAGTTTTTGCCATAGCAATCAGGCAAGAGAAAGAAATCAAAGCAATACAGATTGGAAGGGAAGAAGTCAAGCTCTCACTCTTTGCAGATGATATGATAGTATACATAGAAAAACCTAAAGAATCCATCATAAAACTACTGGAAGTTATTAGGCAATATAGCAAGCTGTCAGGCTACAAAATCATTGTACAAAAATCAGTGGCATTTCTTTATGCAAACACTAAATCTGAAGAAGACATCCAGAAATCACTCCCATTTACTGTCTCAGCAAAATCAATACACTACCTAGGAATAAAGTTGACCAAAGAAGTGAAAAACTTGTATACTGAAAACTGAGTCGCTACTCAAGGAAATAGAAACTGATACCAAGAAATGGAAAGATAACCCATGCTCATGGATTGGAAGAATAAATATCATCAAAATGAATATTCTCCCCAGAGCCATACAGAAATTTAATGCAATACCCATCAAAGTTCCATCAAGCTTCTTTAAGAGAATAGAACAAACATTACAATCATTTATCTGGAACCTGAAAACACCTATAATTGCCCAAATCATCTTGAGGAAAAGAAATAGAAATGGAGGCATCACACTCCCAGATCTCAAACTATATTATAAAGCCACCATCACCAAAACAGCCTGGTACTGGAACAAAAATAGGCACACAGATCAGTGGAACAAAACTAAAAGCCCAGATATAAATCCCCACACCTATGGACATCTAATCTTTGATAATGGGGCCCAAAACATTTAATGGAAGAAGGAAGATCTCTTCAATAAACGGTGCTGGGAAAACTGGGTTGTAACATGCAGAAGAATGAAATTGAACCACTTTATCTCACCAGAAACAAAAATCAACTCCAAATGGATCAAAGACCTAGATGTCAGACCAGAAACAATCAAATACTTAGAGGAAAACATTGGTAAAACAGTTTCCCACCTACACCTCAAGGACATCTTTGATGAATCAAACCCAATTGCAAGAAAAGACTAAAGCAGAAACAAACCAATGGGAATACATCAAATTGAAAAGCTTCTGCACATCCAAAGAAACTATTAAACAAACAAAAAGACCCCTCACAGAATGGGAGATCTTCACATGCCATATATCAGAGAAGAAACTAATCATAAAAATATATAAAGAGCTCAGCAAACTGAGCACCAAAAAAGCAAATAACCCTATTCAAAAATGGGCAGAAGATATGAACAAAACATTCACCTCTGAGGAGATACAAAAGGCTAACAAATATATGAAAAACTGCTCTAGGTCACTGATTATCAGAGAAATGCAAATTAAGACAACACTAAGATACCACCTCACTTCTGTAAGAATAGCATACATCAAAAAGGATAGCAGCAACAAATACTGGAGAGGCTGTGGGGACAGAGGAACACTTCTGCATTGCTGGTGGGATTGTAAATTGGTACAGCCTCTGTGGACAGCAGTCTGGAAAACTCTCACAAGGCTAGACATGGACCTTCCATATGATCCAGTAATTCCTCTCCTGGGGTTATACCCCAAGGACTCCATAACACCCAACCAAAAACAGGTGTGTACTCCTATGTTCATAGCCGCACAATTCATAATAGTTAAAACCTGGAAGCAACCCAGGTGCCCAACAACAGATGAGTGGCTGAGAAAGCTGTGGTATATATACACAATGGAATACTATGCTGCTATCAAGAACAATGAGCCCCCCTTCTCTGACCCATCTTGGACAGAGCTAGAAGGAATTATGTTAAGTGAGCTAAGTCAGAAAGATAAAGATGAGTATGGGATGATCCCACTCATCAACAGAAGTTGACTAAGAAGATCTGAAAGGGAAACTAAAAGCAGGACCTGATCAAATTGTAAGTAGGGCACCAAAGTAAAAACCCTGTGGTGAGGGGTAGACATGCAGCTTCCTGGGCCGGTGGAGGGTGGGGGGTGGGTGGGTGGGATGGGACATATTCTTTTGGTGGTGGGAATGGTGTTTATGTCCCCTCCTAGTAAAGTGTAGTCATATAAATCACTAGTTAATTAATATGAGGAGGAAAATTAATTGTATGTCTTGAAGTTTTTAAAACACAGACTGAGTACTTTTAATATATAGGCTGTGTATTTGATATGTGGACTCTCTCAAAAGACTAGACCAAGTAGATCAGAATGAACCAATGGCATATCTACATACAAGATACTGGGTACTATACAGCAAACTATAACAAAAGGACTTTTCAAAGTTGACCCAATTACCAAATAATGTGATGATAACATTAACTATCCACTGTCTTTTTGAAGCCTAAGACAACAAGAACCTCACATCTCCACTATAGAGCCTATATTTCCCCCAGTCCTGGAACCTTAGATAGGGCTCACTTTCCAACATTCCTCTCCCAATCCATATCAAATAATATTGCATCTGCCAATCACAACCTAATCAACACAACAATTGCCACCTCAACATGCTTCAGCTCAGACTGTGTCCAGAGATTTCACCTGTGGAATGACAACCCTTCAGCTTCATTACTCGGGTGAGACCTTTCCTTTCATAGTATTCTCTAATTCCATCCCAGGTGGTTCACATTCTAACAAAGTCCCAAAACCTAGATATAGACCAGGTTCTGTGAGAGAGAGCATATGCTCACACTTATCTATAAACCAGTGCAAAATATATACCTGAAAGCAGAAGTACACTAGAGTTTGTAGTGAATAACCCCCTAACACTTCCTCTCCACTATTACAACCTTTGGGTCCATGATTGCTCAACAATTTGTTTGGCTTTGTATGTTAACTCTCCTTTTAGCCACCAGGTTCCAGATACCATCAGGATGCCGCCCAGGCTTCCCTGGACTGAAGACCCCACCAATGTGCCCTGGAGCTCCGCTTCCCCAGAGACCCACCCTACTAGGGAAAGAGAGAGGCAGACTGGGAGTATGGACTGACCAGTCAACATCCATGTTCAGCGGGGAAGCAATTACAGAAGCCAGATCTTCCACCTTCTGCAACCCACAATGACCCTGGGTCCATGCTCCCAGAGGGATAGAGAATGGGAAAGATATCAGGGGAGGGGATGGGATATGGAGATTGGGTGGTGGGAATTGTGTGGAGTTGTACCCCTCCTACCCTATGATTTTGTTAATTTATCATTTCTTAAATAAAAAATAAAAAAAGAAGAAAAGAAAAAAAAGATTTTTAAACATATGACAATGTTAGCAAATGTTCTACAAAGTAATGGAGAATATGACCATTAAAACAGATCACTTAGATAATTGAACTGCTTTGCTATGTGAATGAAGTATTGTACTGTGGTCTCTCTCCCCCTCTCCTTTCTCTCTCCCTCTCTCTCGCCCCTTAAAATAAATGTTACCCAAATCAGTGAATTCCTGGCCAAGGAAGAAAGAAAGATAGAGTATCGAATCAATGGTATTCCTCTATTTAAACTGTCAGAAGAAGAAAAGATACAGAAATCAGTCCCCTTCACCATAGCAAAAATAATCAAATATTTGAGAATAAAGTTAAAGGAGCTGAAGGACTTATACAATGAAAACTATGAAACTCTTCAAGGAAATAAGGATACAAAGAAACAGAAGTACAACCCATGCTTATGTATTAGAGGATTAACATTATCAAATGATCACCCTGCTCAAAGCCATGTACAGATTTAATATCAAAGTACAAAGGAACTTCTTCAAAGGAAAAGAGCCGCAAAAATTTATGTGGAATCAAAATATCCCCAGGACTGAAAAAAAAATCTTAAGAAAAAAGTACAAGATCAGAGGCATTATACTCCCTGGCATCAAACTATACTACAGAGCTACTATACTCAAAACTACATGGTACTAGAACTGAAATAGACACACAGACCAGTGAAATAAAATTGAAGATGAAGAAATAAACTCCCACATCTACAGGCAGCTAATTTTTGACAAGGGCACCAAAACTATTAAATGACAAAATGAGAGTCTCTTCAACAAATTGTGCTGGGAAACATGGACTGAAACATCCAAGTAGATGAAACTGACCCATCACTTATCACCATGCATATAAATCAATTCCATGGATTAAGAACATAGTCATTGCACCAGAAAGTATCAAATACATATAAGAAAAAAATAACCAAAAAAAAAAAACTTTATGACCTATGCTTCAAAATGGATTAAGAACATGGTCATTGCACCAAAAACTATCAAATACATATAACAAAAAAATGACCAAAAAACCCAAAATCTTTATGACCTATGCTTCAAAAAAATCCTTAAAAGATTGAAATCCAATAGTAAAGAAAACAAAAGCAAAGATAAACCAATAAGATTACATCAAACTGAAAACTTTCTTCACAGAAAAGGTATTACTAACCAAACAGAAAGACACATAATAGCATGTGAAAAGATATTTACACAATACATATCAGACAAAGGACCAATAACCAAAATATATAAAGAACTCAGTAAACTAAACACCAAAAATAAGGTAAAATAAATAACCATATTAGAAAATGGGGCCAGAACATGGACAGACATTTCACCAAAGAAGAGATACAGAGGGCCAACAATATATGAGAAGGTGTTCAAAGTCACTAATCAGAGAAATGCAACCAAAGACAACAATGACATACCACTTTACACCTATGTGAATGCCATACATCAGAAAGGACAGAAATAACAAATTCTGGAGAGAATGTGGAAAAAAATGGACACTTTTTCACTGCTAGTGGGAGTGCAAAGTGGTCCAACCACCGTGGAAAGCAATTTGGAGACATATTGGGACTTTAGGAATGGACCTGCCCTTTGACACAGCAATTCCTCTCCTGGAGATTTACCTAAAGAAGAAAGAAATACCTAACAGATGAGATCTGTATATACCTATGTTAATAGCATTGCTGCTTTTAATTGCCAGAGCCTTGAAGCAACCCAGATGTTCAACACAGATGAGCTGTTTAAAAAAAAGTGTTGTAGGGGGACTTGGGTGGTAGCGTAGCGGGTTAAGCGCAGGTGGTGCAAAGCACAAGGCCTGGGGTACGAATCCCGGTTCAAGCCCCTGGCTTCCCACCTGCAGGGGAGTCGCTTCACAAGCAGTGAAGCAGGTCTGCAGGTGTCTCTCTTTCTCTCCCCCTCTCTGTCTTCCTTTCCTCTCTCCATTTCTCTCTATCCTAGCCAACCCAACAACAAGGACATCAATAACAACAACAACGGCAACAAAAGGGAATAAATAAATATATTTTTTAAAAAGTGTGGTAGGAAGGAGGTTGTCTCCTTTGCATCTCCTTGGATGAAACTTGAGGACATCATTTTTAGTGAGATAAGCCAAAAAGAGGACAAATGCCAAATACTCACTTATCAGCAGGAAGAAGAGGGAGAGCACAAAGTGAAACATGGTATACTGTACCAAAGCAAAGGACTCTGGGGAGGGAGAAGGAGGGAAAATAGGAGGAAAACTCTGAGGGCCTAATATATAATTAAATTATATGCCTATATCAATGATTTCACTGTAAGGCATTACCCCCCTCAAAAAAAACAGAAGGGAAAAAAAAGTGAGTATTACAATGGTTAGTAGAGCACAACTTACCCCTACCAGTACAATAACACAACCCCACAAGTAGTCTGAGTGAATTGAAAGGGCATGGAATCATAATGTATTTAGAAGCAAGCAAATGGTATAGTGTGAACAGAGAGAATGGTATGCTTATGAAGAATAGATGAGGCAGGCTCAGAATAGAATGAAAGAAACCTGGAAATTAAAGACTCAAAAAGTAGATTAGGACCAAATTAAAAATAATTTTCAATGCTCCACTGTCTTAGATCCTATGTTATATGAGGGACAGAGAAAGAGTGAGAGCTTATCAAACAAGGCTGAATTGAGTATAAATTCTGCAAATTAAACTGATTTTCAAAGCTTACTGATCTCTGAAAACTAGGATCAAATTTCAAAATCCTCATAATATATTAACATATATTTGCATTTGTTTCAAATAATTAGGATAATGGAAAAATAGAGTAAATAATTAAGCATGTCTAGCTAAATGACTGGGTGACTTTATATTAACAAAATTCAGTGGAAAGAGAAGTAGGTATATCCATATTCCATAAAATTCTTGAAAATCTGTAAATAATTAAACATTCTTGATGAAATATAAGTTTGTTTACAATTAGCCCATGATTTTTTGACTTTTAAAAAATTCTTTCAATGGGAAAAAAATACCTCTTCAATAAGCGATGCTGAGGCAATTGTACAACAACATGCAGAAAAATAAAACTAGATTATTACCTCATATGTACCAAAATCATCTCAAAATGGATCAAAGATCTCAATGTTAGACCAGCAACTCTAAAATATATAGAAGAAAGTATCGGTGAAACATTGTAGGATCTTAATAGCAACAACATTTTCAGAGATTCGAGTTTATGGGCATGTGAAATGAAAACAAGTGTAAAATAATGGGACTATATCGAACTAAAAAGCTTTTGTACATCAAAATCTGACTAACCATGGATAACCAGGCAACTGGGAGAATATATTTGCACATAACAAATCAGACAAACAATTGATGTCAAATATCTTTAAAGAATGGGCACAGCTTAAGAAAAAGAAAAAAATATATATAACCCAATAAAAAAAAAAGTGGGCCAAGTACTGAACAGGCAATTATCCAAAAAGCAGATGCACATGATCCACAGACATATGAAGAAATGCTCTACCTCATTTTGGGATGATCTTTGTCATGGACAGAAGTTGATAAATGAGACAGCAAAAGGAAACAAAAAGTAGAACTTGGATTGGGTTTAGTGTATTCTATCAAAGTAAAGAAATCTGGGGGGCAGCTATGGAGGGGCTCTCATGTCCTGGTGCATGATGGTGGAGGAGGATCTACAACAAATATATTCACTATAACCCATTAATTCTCATAATTAAAAAAAATAGTTGAGGGGATCAACTGGGACCGCAACAAGACAGAACTAGAACAATTTCTGGAGCCCACCAAATCACCAATGAGTGCAAACACTTGTGGCTTGCGGACAGAGAAGATCCTAAAAAGAGACTGAGTGACTGTTAACAGTCTTAGCAGTTTACCATTTGAGGCACCACCTCCAGTCTGTTTTACCAACAAAAAGACTGCTGAAGGGAGGAGATTACTCGCCTAAGAATCACCAAATGCAACTGTGAGTTTCCATTGCTACTGTCCTCAGAGGCTGGAACAGCAAAGGGGAGACCCTGTGCTTACATCTAGGAGGCAGAGAAATGACCAGGACACTCAGAAGAAGATCTACACCTTGGTGGCCTAGCGGTGGGGCTGAATAGGGGGAACCTTTCCACATTGTTCTCCTGATAAAAAAATAGTGAATAATTGTCTCTGAACCTACAAACTATAATAAAGGACTTGTTTAGCAACTCACAGCAGTGCTGCCTGGCTTGGTAAAGAAGATGAACTGAGCGTGGTGCTTTGGATACTATGGGTGTGAGAGACTCTTTGCATACCAACTTTATTAGCTCTCCCCAAACCTGACTGTCTGCTGAAGCACAGAATAATGAGGTCGACATCCAAACTCTAGTTAAGAAAATAGTGTCAGGAGTGAATAAAGAGTTTGAAAGAATTGTCATCAGAAATACAGAAACAACAAATCAAAATGTAACACTTACTAAGTCAAAGTTATTAGAGACATGAAAGCTGAAATAGCTGAGCTAAGAACACAACTAGCTGAAGAAGCTAAAAGACTATCAGAAGAGGGTAACAAAATGGATGAATTCCAGAAAACAGTAGAGGGGAGAGAGACTAGAATAAATGAAGATGGAAACAGAATTAGCAAGATAGAAGACAAAATAGAGACTATTAAAAAAGAAGTAAGAGATCTCAAAAAATATTAAGAGATACTGAAAACAACAACAGAGACCTATGGGATGACTTCAAAAGAATAATATATGCATTACTGGCTTGCGAGAAGAAGAAAGAGATGGAGGGGAAGAAAGCATTCTTCAGGACATAATAGCTGAGAACTTCTCTAATCTAGACAACATCAAAGACATAAAGTTTCAAGAAACCCAGAGGATCCCAAACAGAATTAACCCACACTTAAAGACACCAAGACACATCATATTTAGAATGGAAAGGAATAAGGATAAAGAAAGGATCCTGAAGGTTGCAAGAGAAAAACAAAGTGTCACCTACAGAGGAAAACTCATAAGATTAGCAGCAGACTTCTCCACATAAACACTACAGGCCAGAAGAGAATGGCAAGATATCTATCGAGTGCTCAATAAGAAAGGCTTTCAACCAAGACTACTGTATCCTGCTAGACTGTCATTCAGACTAGACGAAGACATGAAAACCATCTCAGACAACCAACAGTTGAAAGAATCAACTATCGCCAAGCCTGCCCTGAAAGAAGATCTGAAAGGTCTCCTATAAACAGTCAGACCACCATAAACATGCCATATATCAGAACACTCTAAAAATCTACAGGAATGACATTAAAATATCTTCATCTAGACTATCAATAAATGTTAATGGCCTTAATTTACCTATTAAAAGGAACAGAGTAGGAAGATGTATCAGAAAATGCAAGCCAACAATATTAATATTCCTGTCTACAGGAAACCCACCTAACTCAACAAGACAAACACAGACTCAAAATGAAAGGATGGAAAACTATCACACAAGCCAATGCCCACAAAAAAGGGAAAGAACAGCTATTCTCATATCTGATATGATAGACTTTAAAATAAATAAACTTAAAAAAGATAGGAATACACATTTAATACTCAGAAGATCAATAAATCAAGAGGACTTAAAAATTATTAACATCTGTGTACTCAATGAGAAGCTATCTAAATACATCAAACATCTGAAAGAGCTACAGCAATATATTAACAGCAACACAGTGATAGTAGAGGACTTCAACATCCCACTCTCTAAACTTGACAGATCATCCAGGCAGAAAATCAATACAGAAATTAGGGAGCTAAGTGATAAACTAGAACTATTGGACATTTTCAAAATGATTCACCCCACGAAACTGGAATACACATTCTACAAGTCCACATGGGTCATTCTCAAAGATCAGCCATATGTTAGGCAACAAAGACAGCATCAGAAAATTCAAGAGCACTGAAATCATTCCAAGCATCTTCTCAGACCACAGTAGCATTAAACTAACACTTAACAGTCAACGAAAGAGTAGTAATAGTCCCAAAATATGGAAGCTCAACAGTACATTCCTTAACAAATACTGGGTCAAAGAGGAAATAAAGGAAGAAATTAAAATGTTTCAAGAGTTCAATGAAAATGAAGAAGCTATCAAAATATTTGGGACACAGCAAAGGCAGTACTGAGAGGGAAGTTCATAACCATACAAGCACATATTAGGAAACAAGAAATAGCACAAATAAACAACCTGGTTACACACCTTAAAGACCTGGAAGAAGAAGAACAAAGGAACCCTAAAGCAGCCACAAGGACAGAAATCACTAAAGTTAGGGCAGAAATAAATAACACTGAAAATAGGAAAACCATACAAAAGATCAATGAAAGTAAATGTTGGTTCTTTGAAAGAGTGAACAAACTCGACAAGACTTTAGCCAGACTCACAAAACAAAAAAGGAAGAAGACCCAATTAAATTGGGTTGTAAATGAAAGAGGAGATAGCAAAACAGACACTGCAGAAATTCAACATACCATGTGAGGCTCCTATGCCACCAAGTTAGAGAACCTGGAAGAAATGGATTATTTCCTAGATACCTATTAATTCCCAAAATTAAATAAAGAAGAACTAGATAATATGAACAGGCCAATCACAGCTAAGGAAATTGAAATAGTTATCAAAAGCCTTCCCAAGAATAAAAGTCCTGGACCAGATGGTTTTACAAATGAATTCTACAAAACTTTCATAGAAGAACTAGTACCTCTACTTTTAAAAGTCTTCCAGAGGGAGTTGGGTTGTAGCGCAGCGGGTTATGCGCAGGTGGCACAAAGCACAAGGACCAGCATAAGGATCCCGGTTCGAACCCCGGCTCCCCACCTGCAGGGGAGTCGCTTCACAGGCAGTGAAGCAGGTCTGCAGGTGTCTGTCTTTCTCTCCTCCTCTCTGTCTTCCCCTCCTCTCTCCATTTCTCTCTGTCCTATCCAACAATGACAACAACAATAATAACTACAACAATAAAACAACAAGGGCAACAAAAGGGAATAAATAAATAAAATTAATATTTTTAAAAATAAATTAATTAATTTAAAAAAAAAAAGTCTTCCAGAAGACTGAAGACACTGGAATACTCCCTTTCAGCTTTTATGAAGCCAACATCACTCTGATACTAAAAGCAGACAGGGACACAACCAAAAAAGAAAACTACAGACCAATATTTCTGATGAACATAGATGCTAAAATATTGAACAAAATTCTAGCCAACCAGATACAGCAGTACATTAAAAAGCTTGTTCATCATGACCAAGTGGGGTTTCTCCCAGAGATGCCAGGTTGGTTTAATATACATCAATCAGTCAGTGTGATCCACCACATCAATAAAAGCAAGACCATAAACCACATGTTCATATCAATAGATGCAGAGAAAGCCTTTGACAAATTTCAACATCCCTTTGTGATCAAAACGCTACAAAAAATGGGAATAAATGGAAAAATCCTCAAGATAGTGGAGGAATTTTCACTCAATGGTGAAAAACTGGAAACATTTCTCCTGCTCACCATCACCATTACCATTCAACATAGTGTTGGAAGTTCTTGCCATAGCAATCAGGGCAGGAGCAAGGAATTAAAGGCATACAGATTGGAAGAGAAGAAGTCAAACTCTCCTTTTTGCAGAAGACACGATAATATACATAGAAAAACCTAAGAATCTAGCAAGAAGCTTTTGGATATCATCAGGCAATACAGTAAGGTGTCAAGCTACAAAATTAAGATACAAATGTCGTTGGCATTCTTCTGTGCAAACACTAAGTTAGAAGAAGTTGAAATCCAGAAATCAATCCTTTTACTATAGCAACAAGAACAATAAAATATCTAGGAATAAACCTAACCAAAGAAGTGAAAGACATTTATACTGAAAATTATGAGTCACTATTCAAGGAAATAGAAAAAGACATAAAGAAGTGGAAAGATATTCCATGTTCATGGGTTGGAAGAATTAACATCATCAAAATGAATATACTACCCAGAGCTATCTACAAATTGAATGCAATCCCCATCAAGATCCCAACCACATTTTTTAGGAGAATAGAACAAATGCTACAAGTATTTATCTGGAACCAGAAAAGACCTGGAATTGCCAAAACAATCTTTAGAAGAAAGAACAGAACCAGAGGCATCACACTCCCAGATGTCCAATTATATTATAGGGCCATTGTCATCAAAACTGCTTGGTACAGGAACATGAACAGACAGTGCCCAGTGGAATTGAATTGAGAGCCCAGAAGTAAGCCCCCATACTTACGGATATTTAATCTTTAACAAAGGTGCCCAGACTATTCAATGGGGAGTAGAGTCTCTTCAACAAATGGTGTTGGAAAAAATAGGTTGAAACATGCAGAATAATGAAACTGAACCACTATATATCACCTAACACAAAAGCCAATTCCAAATGGATCAAGGACCTTGATGTTAGACCAGAAATTATCAGATACTTAGAGGAAAATATTGGCAGAACTCTTTTCCACATAACTTTTAAAGATACCTTCAATGAAACAAATCCAATTACAAAGAAGACTAAGGCAAGTATAAACTTATGGGACTACATCAAGTTAAAAAGCTTCTGCATAGCTAAAGAAACCACCACCCAAACAAAAATGGGGAGAGGACATGGACAGAATATTCACCACAGAAGAGATCCAAAAGGCAAAGAAACACTTGAAAAAATGCTTCAAGTCTTTGTCAGAAAATGCAAATAAAGATAACAATGGGATACCACTTCACTCCTGTGAGAATGTCACACATGAGAACAGGTAACAACAGCAAATGTTGGAGAGGTTGTGGGGTCAAAGGAACCTTCCTGCACTGCTGGTGGGAATGTCAATTGGTCCAACCTCGGTGGAGAACAGTCTGGAGAACTCTCAGAAGGCTAAAAATGGACCTATCCTATGATCCTGCAATTCCTCTCCTGAGGATATATTCGAAGGAACACAACACACCCATCCAAAAATATTTGCGTATATATAAATCTTTGTGCTATGTTTATAGCAGCAAAATTTGTAATAGCCAATACCTAGAAGTACCCCAGGTGCCCAACAACACATGAATTGGTGAGCAAGTTGTAGTTTATATACACAATGGAATACTACTCAGCTATTAAAAATTGTGACTTCACTGTTTTCAGTCCATCTTGTATGGAGCTCGAAGAAATCATGTTAAGTGAAATAAGTCAGAAACAGAAGGACGAATATGGGATGATCTCACTCTCAGGCAGAAGTTGAAAAACAAGATCAGAAAAGAAAACACAAGTCGAACCTGAATTTAGTTGGTGTATTGCACCAAAGTAAAATACACTGGGGTGGGTGCAGGGGATAGTAAAGGTCAAAGAAAGATTGCAGAGGACCTAGTGGGGGTTGTATTGTTATGTGGAAAACTGAAAAATGTTATGCATGTACAAACTATTGTATTTACTGTTGACTGTAAAGCATTAATCCTCCAATAAAGAAATTAAAAAAAAAAGATTTGTTTAAACACACTAATAAATGTTTGTGGAATTCTCAAAAAAAACAACTGAAAAGAAAAATAGATGTTAATCAAAACTATACTGTGATTCCATCTTACACATATGAGAATAGCTTACATCAACAAAACAGTAAAAAAAAGACAAATGTTAATGAGATTGTAGAGAAAAAGAAATTCTTCTACACTGATGGTGAGAATGCAAACTGGTGAAGCCCTTTTGGAAGATGATATACAGTCTTTAGACAAATAAAAATGAAATTACTCTGACCAGCAGTACCACTCTTAGGCATTTATGCAAAAAACAAACAAATATGTATCCAAATGGACACATGTTCCATCATATTTACAGCTGCATTATTCCCAGTAGACAAAGAGTAGAAGCGATCTAAATGCCCATTACCAGATGACTGCCTAAAAAAGTTATGTGATAAATATTTCATGTAATATTACTCAGTAATAAAAATATGATACCATGTACTTTGGGACAAAATGGTTGGAACTGGATGTTATTATACTTAGTGAACTAATAAGTAAAGAGATGAGAGATAACTATTGTATGGTTTCAGTACTCTGTGGATCTAGAGAACTGGTACATATGAACCTACAAGAAACAGACAAACAAATAAAAGCAAACTGTATCTAAGACTTATGAAAACTACGGTGGTTTTCTTTGGGAGGTGGGAGGATGGGTACACAGAACTCTGATGGTGAGTGTAGTCTGGAACTATACCTTATAATCCAACAACCTTGTAACCCCATTATAATTCCATATAAAAATATGTGAAAACAGTGGTTCAAGAAAAAAAGAAAGAAAAATAAACTCCTCATACTCCGTTTATTCCCAGAAGAGCATTGGGCTACTAAAGAGCAGGAAATTTTTTTTTGGTTTATTTCACCTTTTGCTTTTAGAATAAAAAAGCTATATGCAAGCATTTTTCTATTTTTAAGTAATTTTAAAAATGTATTACTCATTTGATAGAACAGAGACAAATTTAGAAGGGAAGGAAAGATAGGACAAGAAAGAGACCTGCAGCTTTCCTTCACCACTTGTGAAGTTTCTTCCCTACTGGTGGGGACTGGAGACTTGAACCTAGGTCCTTTAGTATGATAACATGAATACAAAACTGAATGTGCCACTGCCAAGTCAAGCAGGCATTTTTTAAAAAATAACAATTAATAGGCTGGGCAGTGATGCACCCTGCAAAGTGCACATATTACTTTGAGCAAGGACCTGGGTTCAAGCCCTCACTCCCCACCTGTGAGGGGGATCATTTCATGAGTGGTGAAGCAAGTATGCAGATGTCTTTGTGTCACCCCTTCTCTCTTCCCCTCAGCTCACTATTTCTCTTTGTTCTATGCAATAAAAGAGAAAAAAAGTGGGGGGTAGCAGCTGAGAACAGTGGATTTGTAGTGCCATCAACCAAGCAAGTGTCAGTGATAACCCTAGTGGCAAGAAAAAATAAATAAATAAACAATAAATTAGGCTTGATAGGCTTACAAGGAAAACAATGGAATGCAAACTATCTGCCTATAAGAAAAAGATTTGCTACTGCATCAATTCTATTTTAACAGTATTTTTGAAACCACTAAACACTTAGGCCTGTAGTAAATAGTGTTCACCTTCACAAGCATACACTGATTTCCTTTGAATCAATTCTTACTCTTCTAGCATAGTCTTGGTAACAAGATAAATTCACATGTAAATAGAAATATTTGAAAGCCAGATAAATAAAAGTTTAATGAAAAGAAATAAAATAAGTACATAAGGTAAAGTCATGAAGATAATGTGGTAAAATTAGTAAAGATGAAGATCATCTTTAAAAATCATTTAGCTACCTATGTTTATTTTCTAAACTCCACAGATGAGTGAAACCTCCAGTTGTTGTCTTTCATCTCTTTAGTGAGATATAAGATCAGCCTGTAACTTTACTAAGCAGACTCACCTCCATTCCATCAATTTTGTCCTGAAGGACACCTATCTTTTATAATTTCAGAATAATATTCCGTTGAGTATATATGTCCTATAGCTTTTCTACCCACTCATCTGTTAATGGACATTTAGGTTGCTTCCACTCCTTAGCTACTATGAATAATGTAGCTATAAATTCTAAGACTTTGTGAGTATTACAGTGGTTAACATTCTGGATGGGAGTGAGAAAATGGGGGGGGGGTGAGGAGTGCACAGAACATTGCCAGTGGTGCAGTGTAAAAATATACCCTTGTAATCTTCTAAAGTGATAAACCACAACTAAATTACTAATAAAAATTCTTGTTGTCTTAATGTTCTTGAAAATACTCTAACTTGAGAAATTTTCAATTATTGATTATTTTTATACAACAGCCACTAAAGAATGTATTATGGAAACCTAATAATAACTCTGACTAATCAGTGCTATCTTTCCATTTTATTTTATAAGCAACTTGACTGAGACTCAGAGAATTAATTTGCTATAACTTACAGTTGTGCCATGACTGAATAGTTTTAAGTACAAATAAAATTCTCTCTTAAATATAAAAAAGTCTGTGACCAAAAACCTAAATTAAATAAAAGTCATACACACAACTATCAACAAGGCTCTCGAAAATTATGTTAGCATCCTAATAACATATATCACTTGAATTTCTAGAGTTAGCTAAGGCTTATAGCACATCATCCTAAAAATAAGAAAATGTTCCTATAAAATTAAATGTATTTAACATATAGGATATGGGGAGCCAGGCGATGGAGCAGCGGGTTAAGGACCCATCAGGATCCCAGTTCGAGCCTGGAGCTCCCCACTTGCAGAGGAGTCGCCTCACAGGTGGTGAAGCAAGTCTGCAGGTGTCTGTCTTTCTCTCACCCTCTGTCTTCCCCTCCTTTCTCCATTTCTCTCTGTCCTATCCAACAACAACAACAGCAATAACAACTATAATAACAACAACAACAAAGGTGATAAACAACAAGGGCAATGAAAGGGGAAACAATGAATAAAGTTAAAAAAAAAGAAATCTCTTACAAAAATATAGGCTATTACCAATCGTGCTGCTCTGAAAATAGGTGTATGTAAGTCTATTTGGATGGGTGTGTTTGTTCCTGTAAGATATATCCCCAGGAGATTAATTGCCTATCTGGTCATAAGGTAGCATTCTTCAGGCCGCTCTCCAAAAGGGGTTGGGCCAATTCACATCCCCACTAGCTGGGTAGAAGGGCCCTTTATCCCTGCAAGCTCTTCAGCATTTGTTGTTACTGTCTTTTCTGCTGTATAGCATTCTCACAGGTGTGACATGGTATCTCACTATTATTTTTATTTGCATTTCTCTGATATCATCAATTCTGAGCATTTTTTAAATGTTGTTGATGAATATGTCTGTTGATGAATATTGGGTGAATATTCATAATATTAGGAATATTAGGTGGATCTTGAAGGAATCATGTTTGGCAAGATAAGCCAAAAAGAGACAGATGAATATAGGAAGTTTTCACTTGTATGTGGAACTTAAACAAAAACAGAAAGGGTAAACACAAAGTAAAATTTGGACTGAACTACTCTGGGGAAAAGGAGAGGAAGGAGGCTGGGGTGGAAGCAGGTAGGGTGGGGTGGTGGTGTGTGGTTCTGGTGCATGATGGTGGAAGAGGTCCTAAGTTGGGGGTGAGAGTGTTTTTTATGCACCTATCACAGTGAGATGAGAAATTTTATCTATGTGTCAACAATTATACTATAAACCATTAATCCCCAATTAGATAGACAGACAGATGGATGGATAGATAGAAAGAAGAAAGGGAAGAAGGAAGAAAGAAAGGAAGGAATGAAGAAAGAAACCCAATAAATTTATGTTTGTATATCTTGGAAAAACAATCTTAAAAGTAGTACCATTAATGTTAACTTACAGGCTATTACATTAAAATATTTATATATAACAGACTTAATGTGTTCCTATAAATAGGTTTAAATACATGTGATATAATATTTATATGCGATATTTCTGTTTATTATATTTGAATATTCATATTACATATATATGCATATCTATGTATAAAAATTTATTCCTGAAAGTTAAAGAGAAAAATATTTAAACTTCTTTTATAATACAAATTCTATCTGAAATAAAATGTCGTTTAAAAACTGTAATTAACAGCTGTTGTGTCAAACAGTGAAACAAAGGGTCAAACCTTATAATTCACAGTTTGAGAGGTCATAGCTCAAATTATAACTTTAAAAACTATCATGTGAGTAATTTTATAAAGCCATCTAACATACAATGAATGCATATAAAATCTTTTTAAGAATAAAAGAATATATGTCCAAGTGGACAGCTGATAGAAAGATGGACTCTTTACTGACCAAGCTCAAGTCTAGCCTAATGATTTGGAATGGTTTTCACTGTTCATAAAACATGGGAAGGCCAAATAGGACATATGTTCAAAAGAACTAGGTAAGAGAATCAAATAAGAACCCAAATACATTCAATACAGAACTGGTAGTAATGATGCTTAGTGAAATAAAAGGTGAAAGATAACTGCTGGATGGTTTTGCTCCTTTGTGTAATGTAGATAATTAAAGGACAAGAACTTGGGGGGGGGGCACCAAACTGTGTCTCAGACTGCGATTTCCACTAAGATAACCACCACCCTGTGATTGTTAGAAGGAAGTCACGAGCTTCAGTGAGGAGTCTGGTGTAAGACAACAACAGCAGGGAAAATAACATCTGGACATGTAAATCACAGAATCATGAGAAAACACTTTTAAAAAACCTTTATCTTATAAATAGAAACCTAACTCCTATTCAACATAGCCTAAGAATAAGCTTTTGAAATTCCACTGTAAACCTCACACATACCAGGTTCTTTAGAGGACCTGGGCTCAGATATCTGGCCTTTAATTTTCTCTTTCTTTTTTAATAAGGACAAATATATTAGCAATGTTTTTTTAGTCACTGATAAATATAAAGTCATCAAACAAATTAGATTGCCTTAATTCTGAGCTGTGGGTAGGAACTATGGGCTGTTTATTATTACAAAGATATGTTGAATGGTAATATTTTAAAAAATTAAATTTCCAAGAAGGAAACATGTTAATCTGCTTTCAAAAAAAGAGGCCTGCATGTGAACTCGACACGGATGCAGAGGTCACATAAGTTCCTAAGCTGAATATGGGCCCCAGATCACATCAAATCGATGAGGTTTAAAGTCAACAATATTTATCTACTTTTCCTATATTTGGGAGCTACTATCTTCCCTGATCCAGCTTTCTGGTCCTTTTTCCAGCCATGACATCATCTCCCCAAAAAATAACTTGGATCCACCTGCATATCAGATGTCAGGCTCAGGAAAAAAAAAAAAAGACTTAGTATAGCCACAGGCCCTTTAGAATATAACTAAAATATGCCTACTAGCTACCTACGAAACAGAGACTCTTCATCTATACTATTCCAGCCTTTACGTTCATGATTAGTCAACAACTTGTTTGGCTTTATATATTAACTCTCTTTTCAGCCACCAGTTTCCAGATGCTAGCATGATGCCAACCAACTTCCCTGGACAGACAACCCCACCAATGTGTACTGGAGGTCTGATTTCCCAGAACCCTGCCCCACTAGGGAAAGAGAGAAGCAGGCTGGGCGTATGGATCGACCTACCAACATCCATGTTCAGCGGGTAAGCAATTACAGAAGCCAGACCTTCCACCTTCTGCATCCCACAATGACCTTGGGTCCATACTCCCAGAGGGTTAAAGAATAGGAAAGCTATCAAGGGAAATAATGGGATATGGAGTTCTGGTGGTGGGAATTGTGTGGAGTTGCATCCCTCTTATCCTATAGTTTTGTCAGTGCTTCCTTTTTATAAATAAATTAAAATTTTAAAAAGCGGCCTGCATATGTGGGAGAATGGCAGGTAGGGAAGAAGGGTAAATATATAATTTAGGCAAGGAATACAAAATTCTATTGATGCTCTGACTTTGGCTCATGATACTTCAGGGTTTGTTTAGATTATTCTTTTTTTTTTATATTTTATTTTATTTTATTTATTTATTCCCTTTTGTTGCCCTTGTTTTATTGTTGTAGTTATTATTGATGTCGTTGTTGTTGGATAGGACAGAGAGAAATGGAGAGAGGAGGGGAAGACAGAGAGGGGGAGAGAAAGACAGACACCTGCAGAACTGCTTCACCGCCTGTGAAGGGACCTGCTTGCAGGTGGGGAGTCGGGGGCTTGAACTGGGATCCTGACGCCGGTCCTTGAGCTTAGTGCCACCTGCGCTTAACCCATTGTGCTACAGCCCAACTCCCCTGTTTAGATTATTCTATCAAAGGGTTTCATGAGAATATTTTGTTCAGTGAAATAATGTTTATAAAGGAAACAAATAAGATAAAAGAATCTAAACTAAAAGAAACTGATCATGCTATGGGTATCTACTCTATGCATTAGGCAACTAAGGAAATGATTAATCCGTTAATTATTTCAGGTAAATTAGATCTCTATTACTTGAACCTGCAGAATATACTAACTGTATAGAATTGAAGGAGAGCATGAAGTTTCCAATTTCCTAAAAGTAAAACCTTTAAGAAAGATGATGTAGCATAATTATAAGTGTGAAAAAGGGAAATTTATGTACTTTAAAGCCACCAGAAACAAGAAATAAAGTTTTTGTTTGTTTGCTTATTTGTTTTTGGCTGCACAACAGATAGTCCAGTGTTGTTTAATTTTCTAAGAGATTTAGATTTCATGGTCTGGGGATACAGCATAATGTATATGTCAGAGACTTTCATACCTGATACTCTGAGATCTCAGGTTCAATCCCCAGTATCACCATAAGTCAGAGCTGAGCAGTGTTCTGGTCTTTCTCTCTGTATCTTCCTATGTATCAGTTATTCTCTAATTTCAAATAAAATAAAGTTAAAAATAAAGATTTATACTCCTCAGAGAAAATGATTTGACTATTATGTTAATTAAGCATCAGGCTTTAAATTTCATAATTCATTTTCCTACAGCTAAAGTTTCTATGTAACGCTGACAGTCATCCTCAATTGTAGGATCAAACAATGTAACACCAACCAAAAAAACATTTCAATGGTTATGTTGAGCATTTATATGTTCATACACATTTTGGGAGAAAGTTGTCATTATTATAGTATATGCCTCAAATAAATAAAAATCTTAACTAAAACTTTTAAAACCTGAATTGTTTGGTTGGTATTAGCATTTCATATTTTGTAACTGCTTAATAAAAGTTAGTTGGTTCTCAGGTGGAAATAAATTCATAGAAGGCTAAAGAATGGCATAAACGGGTGGGGGCACATTGCATACTGTGTAATTTGAGAATTGTCAAAGAAGTGGAGAATGTCTATTTACTTCTATATAAAATGAATAATTTTGCATACAAATTAATACAGGTATGAGAACATAATAGAGCTTTGTGTTACAATGGAACTTAAACTCTTTTGGACAGAGATCAACTAAAAGTGACTGAGAGTTACAATACCATGATTAATTGCTGACAGATCTATTATTCACTGCAGATATGTAAGCAGTCAGGACAGCTATGTTGGTGGTCTTTCCTCTTTAAACCGCTTTGCCAGTACAGCATAGATGCCTGGAACTAAGGCAAGACATAAAAATAGTAAAACCTAGAACAAATTAAGGGATGACTCAGCATAACCCATCTCCAATTTTAAACAGTACTATAAATGTTCATTAAAGAATGTTTTCCCTTGGAATTATCATGTATTATATTTACGGGACGATGGCCAACACTTAATCTTTATTTATAATACTACACATAGCAACATATCAAATTACCTACCTAGAAAGTCCTAGTATTTTACAGAATGTTTTTAATATTAGTTGGCAAAATTTCCATTGACAGGTATGATCAACATGTTAGTATATGAACAGATGCTTAAAGTAAATCCATTTCATTAATAGTGTATTTTGTAGGTCTTTTGGTTCCTGAACAATCAAACCAAAAAAAAAAGTACATACAGTGGAGGTGGTTGTGCTATTGCCCTTTTGTTTGGCAATTTTATTCATGAAATATGAAAATAGAAAACCACATTGAATATAATAATGAATACATTTCTGCATAGCTTTTAACTGAACATTTTAATATTCATATTTAAATTCATGCAGTTGTGTTTTTTTTTTTAATTTACTGCCACCAGGGCTTATCAACAGGGCTTGGTTCCTGCAGCATGAATCCACTGTTCCTGGTGACCATTTTTCTTTTGTTCGTTTCCTTGTTTTTCTTTCTTTTATTTATTTGATAGGACACATAGAAATTGAGAGGGGAGGAGAGGCTAGAGAGACCTACTTCATTGCTCCCAAAAAACCCTTGGATAGGGCCCACTTTCCCGTATGCATCTCCCAATCCAAACCAAATAACATTGCATCTGCCGATTACAACCTAACCAAAGCAACGATTGCTACCTCAACATGCTTTACCTCAGAATGTATCCAGAGACTTCACGTGTGGAATGACAACCCTTCAGCTTCATTACTCGGGTGAGACCTTTCCTTTAATAGTACACTCTAATTTCATCTCAGGTAGTTCACTTTCTTTTTTTTTTTAAATATTTTATTTTCTTTATTTATTCCCTTTTGTTGCCCTTGTTGTTTTATTGTTGTAGTTATTGTTGTTGTCGTCGTTGTTGGATAGGACAGAGAGAAATGTGAGAGAGAGCTTATGTGCACACGTATCCATAAACTATAAAATATATACCTGAAAGCAGGACTACACTAGAGTTTGCAGTGAGTACCTCCCTAACACTTCCTCTCCACTATTCCAAGCTTGGGATCCATGATTGCTCAACAAATTGTTTGGCTTCATATGTTAACTCTCTTTTCAATCACCAGGTTCCAGATGCCACCAGGATGCTGGCTAGGCTTCCCTGGATTGAAGACCCCACCAATGTGTCCTGGAGCTCAGCTTCCCCAGAGTCACACCCTACTAGGGAAAGAGAGAGGCAGACTGGGGGTATGGACCGACCAGTCACCGCCCTTGTTCAGCGGGGAAGCAATTACAGAAGCCAGACCTTCTACCTTCTGCAACCCTCAATGACCCTGGGTCCATGCTCCCAGAGGGATAGAGAATGGGAAAGCTACCATGGGAGGGGGTGGGTTATGGGGATTGGGTGTTGGGAATTGTGTGGAGTTGTACCCCTCCTACCTTATGCTTTTGTTCACTAATCCTTTCTTAAATAAAAAATTAAAAAAAAAAAAAAGAAATTGAGAGGGGAGGAGAGGCTAGAGAGACCTACTTCATTGCTCCCAAAGCTTTTCCCCTGCTAGTGGGGAGCAGAGCCCAAACTTGGGTCCATGTGCATGATAATATGTATACTTAAAACCAGATGTACAATCATCCAGTGCCTCCTTCCCCTGCCAAGATTTAAGATTGAAAAACACACGAACTAAGAAAAGTTTAACTCCAATAATCCCCAGTAGATAAAATTTTCATATTTATCACTTTTATATACTTTTTCACTCAAGTTTAACAAAGGAAAGGAAAGGAAAGGAAAGTAAGTTATTGTCGGGCTGAGCTTCACTGACAGGAGACAGATGACCAGGGACTCATGGTTGAGCTGTATACAGTATCTCTTTATTCATGCAGGACGCAGCGCAATCTATACCAAGCTAAGCTAAACTCAAAACTACAATCTTGTCCTTATAAATATACTAGCCCAGTAGGGTGGGAACAGGATGCGATGCAGAGAGGGCGGAGAGAAAAGTGACTGGTGAAAATCAGGGTATGACAAGGAGAGGGGGCGGAGCAGGCGAGAATTCTATCACTGAACCACCAATGCCCTGGAGGGAAGGTGGTGCTTGTTAACAGAGGTTATGTAAATAGAATGAAGTGGTTATGTAAATAGAATAGTGTTAAGCAGGGGAGATTAAACCAAATGAAACAGAAGGGGTTTTTAAAGCATACCAACAAGTTATAGCTACTTATTAATATTCAGGCCTTTTGGTAACACTTCAGGATAAGGGCAGGCAAGAAAGCTCTCTTCGATCATGTATTTGCTTTGTCATGAACACTACCCAGATTTAATCCTGACCTCTACACAGCTTCACTGTTGTGCTGTTTTGTTCTATTTGAAAAAGTAGAAGAGGAGTGGTGGAGCCCCAGTGACAATAAGAACAACAATCAAAAGCTAGACAAGTAACAACTAAAAAAAAAACTTTAGGAAATATATATTAACAGTAAATTCTCATATGAAAACACATGCTTCTTTGAAAGGTTATTCATATTATTTTTACTAACCTATTTTGAAATATAACAGCTGAAACGTTCATGATCAAGTAAATTAACAGTCTAGCTGACATCCAATCACCAATTAGCACATTTTGCATCAGGAGATCTCTTGAGTAACACACATGCTCACATAAACAGACACACTTTCACACTGCTACTTGGATTCTTAATATTGTAGCTTTACACAGTGTCATGGGGCAAAAGAAAGGGTAAAAATTAAGACTATACTTTTTATAACTAGTAGGATAAGCAGTTTTCCTACTAGTTACAGTTATATTGTTTTCAATAACTACAGTTATATTGTTAAAATGCATCTACCTATGTGGCCATAAGATTTTAGTTGCGAATAATAGGTAATAAAATGCATTACCTATTTTCAAAAAGAACAGATGAAGTATTTAAGAGTACATCTCTATAGTACTTCTGCACCTTAAAATATTACCGAGTATTAATTTTTCATCAACTTGTCATTTTCTCTGACATTTGGTTTTATTAATCAAGGCATTTATCATTAATTTGTAGAAAATATCATAATTAAGCCAAATAAAATAAATTCCTTAAAAGGTTAAAATTAGAAAGCAGGTGAATTAGAATTTTGACATTGCCCTTTTGACATACAGAAGATTTTTGAAAAGTATGGGAATCAAGTTTTTGTCATGAGTTTGGTGCTTCAATTTTGGGGTTGGCTTTTTTTTTTTTTTGGTTAATGTTATAGAGATTTGATTTAAAGCTCTCTGACAGTTTTGACATTCAGGTGAAAGTACTGCTGCCGCATTTGGAACAATTTGCATATCCCACTGCTAAATGGAATGTTTGAGGTGTGCACTGGTGTAAAGAAATTAAAAACAAGCTATCACACATGTATTCACAAAACTGATGGTTGGATCACACCACCCCATTCGTCTCCAATGTAATCTGTGATTTACTCTTCTATAATAAATTACCCTTCCATGTTATTCTTGCTGGAAGATCTAGCCATGCATGTAAGAAGCAAAGTAATTACAACCCCCTCTTGTCTGAAAAACCTTCTTCAGTCCCTATGAGCTCTTTATACATAATGCAACAATGCAAGTCTATTGTAAACTTCTGGCCTGAAATTCTAGTCTCATGACTGTGAGTAGACATAAAATCTCACCTGATTTTTTAAAATCACTAACAAATATTTTTTTTCTTCTACTTGGTTTTTGAACTCCTCCTGAGATGAAACAAGTGCATAGCTTTTTGCCTCTAAGCTAATATGTCTATTTAGGGAAAAAAAAAAAAAGGTATAAAGTCACAAATTTTGCCTTACAATAAAAGAAAGAAAAAGTAAATACATTTAAATGTTCACGCCTTAGAGAATCTTAATTTAATAAAGTTCTCATAACTAAAACTATTACAATGTTATTTATTTATTTATTTATTTTTACCAGAGGCATGCTCACTCTGGATTATGGTGATGGTGAAGGTTGAACCTGAGATACTGGAGACTTCAGCAGAGAAGGGATTTGCATGACCAGTATGCTATTTCCCCAGCCTCCGCAAACTGATACTTTAAAAAGCAAGAAACAATAATGTAATCACACAAAGGACATAACAAATCTAATTAGACAGAGATATAATGAGATGACACAACATTTCTTCTATTCCGATTTGTTAGTTTTAAGTTATTTACTATGTAGATGTAGAAGATACTTAATGTGTGAAAAGGTAATGAAGTAATATTTAAGGTCATAAGTCAAAACATGAAACATTGTGAAATTACCTTCAACCATGAGAATCTTAAAGGGAAGTTCTTAGCACTTCTTTTTGTCTAACTGTAAAAAAGAAAGAAAGAAAGACCTAAAATTAGAAACATACCAATAAAATAAGCTACATCTATATAATATCTTTATGAGTAATTATGAGTCAGATGAATTTGTGTATGTGAACTGATTTCTATAGCTAATACATTGGTACAATTATTCAGTAAAATGTGACACAGATATATAATATAAACCATTGCATATATGTGTTTAGATGGTGAATAGTAGATTTACAGTAGTATTATTAGAAACTTTCTTCAATTACACAAAGATTTTTACACCAAAATAGGCCCAGTCTCTTTATTTGTTTATTGTTAGTTATCATAGATCATTATTAGTTAATACTGGCAAGTCGGTAAGTATATAACGGTAAGGCAGAAGTCTTAACCTCAAAGTAGTTGTCGTCGGGAGCCATAATGACACTGCACATCACGCCCCTACGATGGTGCCGGCCACGTGGTGGCTAAACCAGTAAAGTGGTAAACAACTTTGCGGAAGTTGGACGATCCAACTGAACAGACTGCGTGCTGTACACGTGAACTGTTTTATGATTGGTAGAAGGCTGCATGATCTATGAATGCTGTATGCTTGCTAAATGCCCATTGGCTGACTATGTAACAGTGAAAGGTACTTAAGGTGGCCATAAGAAGGAAATAAAGGGAATTGAGGAAGAAGACTCTGGTGTCCGTGTCGTTGTTGCGGGCCGACAGAGACAGTAGTGAGGATAGAGAACCTTTCACAAGGAAAGATAACCCCAAATAAATAAAAAGTAAATGGGTGAGAAGAAAAGAAGAGCTGAGGGGAATATGACTGAATATCCTTTGAAATGATCTGCAATACCTAATACATTGACATTTGAAGGTAAGTTTACGTATCCTGTCTGGGAATTCCCTACTCAAACTTGGAAGTAGAGAAGTTAATCAAATGAATGGATCATTTTTTAATTCATTTTTTATCCATGTGCATTCGGGGTAACATAAACCAAATACTGAAAGCAATCAAGGAGGTAAGATGTGGAGATACCTTTAAAATTATGTTTGAGCTTTCAAATAAATATTTTATTAGAAATAACTATCCTATATCTGGGGAGATCACTCCACCTTTTAGGGCATAGAACTTTCAAGCCTGAAGCCCCAAAGCCCACAGGCTCAATCCTGCCAGCACTATACTTCAAAGCTGAGCAGAGTTCTGGCCTTCTCTCTCCCCTTCCTCCCTCATTCTCACTCTCATGATAAATAAATAAAACTTTAAAAGGAAACAATTATCTTATCAAAATAGAATTTGATATATGTTCTAAGAAAGTAATCTTTCTAAATTTGCTGTGAAGTATCAGAAGATGATCTTGATGACATATATACTAATAAGTTCCACACCAATTTAACCAAAGTCTCAAAAGCAATTTTACTAATGGAAATACATACATAAACATAAGCAGATCCTATTCCTAGCAAGAATTCAATAAACATTTACGGAACTGAAAATAGGAAGGCACAATTATTAGTTTGCTAATTAGAAAAAGTAAACACTGCATGAATATGAAAATGTCACCATATTTCACATGCCTAGGTCAAGATAATTCTGCTACATAAATATTATTTAATAATTTATCTTTTCTAGGTTAAAAAGAAAGAAAAAGGAATATATATTAGACTCTGTAAGTCACAGATTACAAACAATAAGAAAATACCAGGAAGAAATGAAGTTAGTAATTTTTGGCCATCATCTTAAACTTAGAAGCTCTGTTTGCCTTCAACAGAGGAATAATGCACATTTCACCCTCAACTGAATTATCTTGTTCTATTATAGGAATTTAGCTCCCTGACCTCTTCTTAGTGCTCCTCCTTCCCTCACATTTGAATTCTCAAAACTGCTGTAATAGACCACATTTCAATGAAAATTTGTCCTGCATTGTATTTTCTTCATTTCTTAGACCCTGTCTGTAAACTAGATCATGCAGTATTTATCCTTCTGGCTTATTTCACTCAACATGATTCCTTCTAATTCCATGTTATAGCAGTGGATGGTATGTTGTTTCAATGATTAAACCCTTGGTAAGTTTAAGTCTTACCCAAGTTCGAAAAATAAGTGACTTCATGATTTTGGTAGTGGACTAGACAATAAAGTAGTGAGTATAATAGAACTTGGCCACTACAGTAAGGGGTACACATTACAGCAACAATTCCATAGTGTTTAGATAACATATTAATTATATGAGAAAAAAATTTGGTCTGTACCTCTTACCAGTGAACAAATATAAATCAAACTGATATATTTGAATATAATAAGTAAAAAAACTATGGCAAAGAATAAACAAAATATTGACCAGTGATAAAGATAATTTTGCTGTACATTATATTCACAAGGCTAGTTCTCCTTGTAAGTAAATACATACATAAAGTATCTCATTTTTTAAAATGAGTAGACAATTCATCATATGAAATATCATTAATCTCTAATGGCAATGAAAAAATGCAAATTAAAATTCCCTAAATAATTCATTGAGAATGATTAAAAAATTAATGTTGTATATTGATAAGCTTTAATTCAATATGGCAAGTGAAAATACACAATACATAATGAGATTTTAAAAATAGGTCATAAAATGATAGTAACAAGATAACCATCTTAGCAATATATGCATATATATACATAATTCATACAATATCAACTATGAATGATTCTTAGTCATAAGCACTTATACATGTAGAAAGACATGTATATATATGCTAGTAATAAACATGTGTTAGAAAAAGCATGTGAGGACCTAGATACTAAATTATTCCTAGTACTTCTCTCATATTAAAATTATGGCAGGAATGTTTCCTGTTATGATATCTATCCAAATATTCTAGAATAAATACAAGTTCCTTTGGATTAACATAAAACACCCAGTCTGTGTTGCAAAACAAATGTTTGCCCCCCCCTTTTTTATGGCCCTGACTTCTCTTCCTAAATCATAACTACACTTATTACAACTTCTGAATGTCCTTCCTTTTTCCTTCCTCTCTCCAGATCTTGATGGAACTGAAGTTCACAGCCCTCTGGTCATGTTTCCCTAAAAATTCTCCCCTTCTGGGGGTATGGATTTTTTTTTCTTCATTTTTTGCCACCAGGTGCAGGCACTAGGAATCTATGGCTCCTGGCAGCCATTTTTCCTTGCTTTCTTTTTCTTTTCTTCTTTTTTAAATTTATTTATTATTTTTTTATATTTCTATATTACAGAATTATATGTCGACAGGAGTTTGAATCCACACCATTCCCACCACCCGAGTTCTGCATCTTCACTCTCCCCACTGCAATCCACCACATCTACCCTAAAGTTGTAGATATGGGCCAACCATCTTATCTACAACTACCTGTTCACATTTATACATAGTTGCCCCTTCTTTTTCTGATTCAATCCTCTCTTCCCCTCTAAGCCATTCATAGCATAGTAGCTACCTCATGTCCCTCTCCTTTTCCTTCTCTCTCTCTGGGTGCTGATGAAACTGGAGTGCAGAGTCCTCTTATCTTCATCCTATCACTTCTCTCCCTCTAGGAGTATGGATCAAGGTTGTTTATGGGGAGCAGAAGGTAGGAGTTCTGGCTTCTGCAGCTGCTTCCCTGCCGAGCATGGGCGTTGACAGGTCGATCCATACTCCAAGACTGTTTCTCTTTCCCTAGTGGACCAGAGCTCTGGAGATGCAAGAGACCAGAATTTCCTTACCTTCAATTTCATTTTTACTTGACAGGACAGAGAGAATTTGAGAGAGAAGGAGGAAATAGAAAGCGAGAAATAAACACAGACACCTGCAGACCTGGATCAAATACATAAAGTATCATCCCTGCAGGTGGAGAGCCATGGTTCTAACCCAGTTTCTTACACCTGATGATCTGTGCATTTAACCGACTGCGCCACCACCCATCCCCCAAGGACCAAAATTCTTTATGGGGTGCAGAAGGTGGGTATATATACACAATAGAATACTACCTTTGCCTCATCTAAGATGGAACTTAAAGACATCATGCTAAGTGAGATAAATCAAAAAGAAGATAACAAATACCAAATTATCTCACTTATAGGTGGAACTTAAATAGGTACAGAAAAGAAAACCACAAAGCAAAACTTAGACTGGGTGTGGTGTATTGCATCCAACTAAAGAGCTCTGGGGAAGGAAGGAGAGGGAGGGGTAAAGAGAACTTTCGGGTCCTGTTTCATGATGATGGAAAAAGACCCCAGGTGTGGATGAGAGTGTTATATAGAGGACTTTCACAGGGAGATGAGATGCACCCATGTATCAACAGTTTATAGTATCAATGGTACTATAAACCATTAACAACCAGTATAACTTTTAAAGAAATGAATTACATTGTCAAAACTTTTTATCTTTCCACTTCTGTGCTGAATAGAATACATTTTTTTTTCTGATTGTATTGCCATTAAATGAAAATTCTTGCTTAAAAATACATTATTTGAATCTGAAAAGAAAAGAAAGAAGATGGGAGGAAAGATGGAAGAATAAAATAACAGTAACAAAAGAAAACAATATTAAAAAGAAGGTAAGAAACCACCTATAATTATATTTATTAGATTCCTTTAAAAAATACACCACCAAAAAACAAGGGCAACAAAAGGGAAAATGAAAAAAAAACAAAAATAAAAAAATACACCATCAGAGTTATTACTGGGGCTCAGTGCCAGCACTAAAACTCTACCACTCCTAATGGTCTTTTATTTTTCTTTCTAAATTTTAGTATATAAGACAGAGAGAGGATGGGGATATAGAAAGAGGGAGAGAAAGATAGACACCTGCAGACCTGCATCATTAATCACAAAGCAGACCTGCTGCAGGTGGGGAGCAAAGGGTTCAAACCCAGATCCTTATACTTGGTAATATGTGTACTTAACCAGGTGTGCCATTTATTAGGTTCTTATAATCCAAACTACATCTCAAATGATCACATATTTTAATTTTAATAGAAGATTACAGCTTAGCATGAAATAAACTGAATAGGTTCTATTTATATTGCAAGCATATATCAACATTATAAGATAAAATACGTGTAATTTCAGTAACAGGACCAGTGAAGAGAGACAAACATAAGAACAGATATCAGAAGAACAGATGATTCCATACTAAATCAAATCTGGAACAGGAGAAATACAATATCAAAAAAGTAAAAAAGAAAAGTAAGCAAAGGATACCTTAGGTCGAAATGAAAAGAAACTATTAAAAGACACTGTCTATATATTACTTCAGAAGCAGGTACTCTTCACTAAATAAAAATTTAAATATAAAGTTTGAATGCACCTTATTAAAACTGGCAAGTGAAGTCAGGGAGTTAACTAGGCCTGTTTGAGTAGCAACTTGCAACTTTGAAGGCCCCAAAGACCACAGGTTCCATTCCTGGCACCACCTTATGCCAGAGCTGAGCACTGTTCTGTTCTCTCTTCCTTCCTTCGCATTCTCTCTCTCTCTCTCTCTCTCTCTCTCTCTCTCTCCTCAGTCTCTGTAAGTAAATAAATAAATAAATCTTAAAAACATTTAAAAATAATGACAAATAAAAAAACAATTTATAAATCTTTTAATGCTAGAAATAACTACACAGAGAGAGTCTAGTGGGCAAAATGCGTTTGACTCAAAACTCAGTGGTCTACTTAATTGTATTCCATCTACAATGCTGTTTTTTTTTTTTAAGGT
Source organism: Erinaceus europaeus (assembly GCF_950295315.1). Lineage (NCBI taxonomy): Eukaryota > Metazoa > Chordata > Mammalia > Eulipotyphla > Erinaceidae > Erinaceus > Erinaceus europaeus. The sequence continues at coordinate 87,808,826 of NC_080170.1, read as the reverse complement.
TGACTTATCTAATAATGAGAGAAAGAACCAGATTATCAGGATTGATCTCAGGACTTCACACTTGCAAATCCTGAACTCTTCAGCTACACCACTTTTAGGACTGCTATAATGATGCTTCATACAATGGCATTGGGTACTACCAGAATGTTCAAAATACCAATAAATAAATGAATAAATAAATAAAGTTATTTGGTAAAATGCTATAAATTATAATCCATAAAAGTTAACTAGCTGAACCTTATTGGAAACCATTTCAGATCAAGTCAAGTTTCAGAGACACATAGTAACAAGGAAAAAACAAAGACCAATCACTTGCTTATTAGTTCTTTCCGTTTCCCTTTCAAATGCAGAAAGTGGGAAAAAGAAAAAAAGGTCACGTGGTAAATACTGTTTTTAATCTCCTCCCAAAGTTCAATCAATCAATTTCTTTTTTTAATCTCTTTCAAAGTAAGCTAAATCACTTCCTTTACTATATAAAGCTGTATAGTTTATATCTCAATAGAATAATGAATGGCTTAAGTAAATTCTTAAAAAAAACACACCAACAAATAAATAAAAGTGCAATGATTACAAACAAATACACAGACTGACCTGCTTAATTATTAACAGGTAATTAGAATGCATTTCTGAATTCTTAATCTCTTACAACTAAAAACTAATTTTTTTAGCTTAGAGTGTATAGCAGATAGAAGGACTCATAAATAATTATTTTAGAATAGTGTATTAGCCATTTAAATGAAAGCATTTTAAAATACCAAAGTTGGAATTTAAACACTACAGAAGTAACTAAGGAATACAACATTTGCTTTTCACTTAAAAGATCAATAAAACACCATTACTTCCAATAATCCCATATCCTCTGTGAAATATTTTTATTTTAAATACAGTTGGAAAGAGTGACCAGAATTACTCTGTACTAAATTATCTGATGAGATTGATGTACATATGACTTTTAGAGCAGTAATTAATACAACAATCATATAACTAAGCATTTCACAGGAAATACACAATTATGAATATATAGAAAATACTAATGCTCCTGAAAATAAAAGTACAAAAGAAAAATAGAAAAAATTCACATTATTTTTCTCGACAAAATAAAAGCACTCTGGTGCCTGACTGCCACTGTTAGCTACATGCCCTTTTGGGAAAGAATAAACACCTTCATTCAACTCCTTAACACAGACATGATGGACCTAGACCTCTAACAGATCCCATTCACCACTGTCACTGGTCTTCACCATCAGGGACAACATAATGGACCCCTTTGTGGGTCGCTATAGGACTTTGCCCTTAATGTGGATCAATAATGGTAGGGAATGTTCCATTCTCAGAACGGAGCTTGGACAACATACTCTACCTACTACCCCAGGAAGATGAGTCCTGAAAGTAGTGCAGCCTGGAATGTTCCTACCCATGACCACAGAACGTGAGCTCAGACCTACAGGAGAGGTTACATAGGCTCCTGTGCTGAACATGAGCCCCTGATCAAATCAATGAGGTTTACAGTTAATAATATTTATATACTTTCCCCATATTTGAAAGCTACTCTCTTCCCTGATCCAGCTTTCTAGTCCTTTTTCCAACTATGATACCATCTCCCCAGACAATGACCTGGGTCCACCTGCATATTAGATGTCAGGCTCAGGCAAAAACTAGTAAAGTCATGGGCACTCTGGAATATACCTAAAATAGACCTACTAGCTTTTTCCAAAATGGAAAACTCCATCTGCAATATTCCAACCTTTAGATTCATGATTAGTCATCAATTTATTCTGCATTATATCATCTCTTTTTCAGCTTCAGGTTCCAGATAATACCATGATGCCAGCCCAACTTCCTTGGGGAAAGGACCCAAACATCTGTCTTGGAACCCTGACTCCCCAGATCTCTGTCCTACTAGGGAAAGAGAGAAACAGACTGGGAGAATGGATCGACCTTCTAACGCCCATGTTCAGAGGAGAAGCAATTACAGAAGCCAGACCTTACACCTCCTGCACCCCACAATGATCCTGGGCCCATACTTCCAGAGGTATAAAGAATAGGGAAACTATCTCCCCAGACAATAAGTTGGATCCACCTACATATCAAATTTCAGGCTCAGGACAAAAAACAAACCCTAATATAACCACATGGACTTTGGAATTTAACTAAAATATGCCTACTAACTATCTACAAAACGAAGGATCCCCTCCCCCACAATGCTTCATCTGTACTATTCCAGCCTTTAGGTTCATGATTAGTCAACAATTTCTTTGGCTTTATATGTTAACTTTCTTTTCAGCCACCAGGTTCCAGATGCTAGCATGATGCCAACCAGACTTCCCTGGAGAGACAACCCCACCAATGTGTTTCGGAACTCAGATTCCCCAGAACCCCACGCCCTCTAGGGAAAGAGAGAGGCAGGCTGGGAGTATGGATCAATCTGCCAAAGCTCATGATCAGTGGGGAAGCAGTTACAGAAGCCAGACCTTCCACCTCCTGCATCCCACAATGACCTTGGGTCCATACTCCCAGAGGGTTAAAGAATAGAAAAGCTATCAAGGGAGGGGATGGAATATGGGCATTGTATGGAAATGTACCCCTCTTATCCTATAGTTTTGTCAATATTTCCATTTTATAAATAAAAATTTTTAAAAAATGGTGAGGTAACCAAAAATAAATAAATAAATAAATAAATAACCCATAATGATCCTGGGTCCATATTCCCAGAAGAATAAAGAACAGGAAAGCTATCAAGGGAGGGGATGGAATATGGAGTTCTGGTGATGGGAATTTTGTGGGATTGCACCCCTCTTATTCTATGGTCTTGTTTGTGTTTACATTTTAAAAATAAATAAATAAAAAGAATGGCAGAACTAATATACTGAAGAATGCTGCTTGAAACAAACAGTGCCTACCTGGAATAACAGGTAGAGAACTAAGAGTTCACATGCATAAAATAAACTACTTTCTTTAAATATTTAAACTTTATGTTTATATTATTCTAGTAGATATTCTGCACTGGTAAACATGATACTACAATTACCTTTCATGAAAGATGGGCAATTTTTATTCCCCTTCAATTCTAAAGGCTGGAAGGATTCTCTTAGATGATGCTAAAAACCAAGAACGCTTTACTACAGGAATGTGTGATGGTTCAAGACTTGGCAAAAACCTTCATTCCTTCTTGTTTGATTTCTAGGGATTGTACAGACTTCCCAAATACAGACACATGAGATTATCCTAACTATACAATGATCCCAATATATAGCCAAAATGCTTCCATCAGCATGAAAGACAGGAATAATCAGAAAGCAAACAACAAATGTACAAATCCCTAGAAATCAAACAAGAAGGAATGAAATAAAGTAAACCCACATATCAAATCACCTACTGTGAATGATTAAAATTCACTAATCAAAAGATACATAGTGCATGGATGGATTAATGAAAGTATTCTCCAGTACATATAAGAAATCATCAATGACTCCACCTGCAGGGGGATGGTTTCACAGACAGTGAACCAGATCTGTCTTCCCTTTCTCTCTTCATTTCTCTGTCCTATCCAACAGTGACGACAACAATAAAACAACAAGGGCAATAATAAATAAATATTTGTTAAAAAGAAGTCATAAATGATATAAAGAGAAGCTTCAGGGTAAAAGGCTGTAACATGATCTTAACATGAACACATAAAATGTCAGACAACATAGACTTTCAGTCAAAAACCGGTAAAAAGATCTAAGATCTTTATCAAGAACGTATAGCTGTTATCAATGTATATGCACCCAACATAGATGAACCAAAATGTACAAAACAAATATTACACACTTCAAGGGATAGATTCACAGCAAATAATAAAAGGGGACATTTTTATTGGGGGGGGTGCACAAACACTAGTGCTCATAAGCTACAAATATCCACTGTTAGGGGTGGTCATTTTTTCTTTTTTTTAGGTGAGTCTATATATGGCCAAAATGTAATATAAATAAAATTCCCCAAATTGATTATGAAACTAGACAGCAAAGTGAAAGGGAGACATCACAGTCATAATGTTATTCCACTGCTCCAATATTGAAAGGAATACATGGAAAGGAGTTGATAACTCATCATACCATTTTTGTTGCTTTTGCAGATAACTGTTTCAAATTCTTCACTGTCTCACAAATATTAACCCATCTGATTATTTGTATCCTAACTTTTTTTTTTGAAAAGCCACAATAAATACTTGGTTGAAAATAGAATAAAATATGCATTCGCTTTATCCAGGCTAATTCTGCAATTCTATTTTAAACAACTATTAATTTTGTCAGTCATGATTTGTTTATAATAAACTCATCTTACTCATTGCTCATGATTCTTTTGTCTTCAACATGTTTGGTGATTTCTCTTATATTGTTTTATAGAAAGTGTTGTCAGGCGATTTCAAGTTTTATTTGCCTTATAATCATTATGAAATTTGCTTCTTTCTAAAGTATTTTGTGGCTTTGGAATTTATCAATTATAATACACTCTCAAATATTCAAAGTACTAAATACCCCTTACTTGATTCTGGGTGATAGATACTTTTAAAAAACATTTAAACTCATTTATGCTTCTCAAAATTGTATTATAACATCAAAATATCTTCATGATTAAATCAAAACTTCATTGGTAAAGACCTTAAACAACAGTACATTAATCTATATTGTCATGAGATGCATTGTTTATTAATTACTAACATTATCATCTTTCTATTATCCACCTTATAGTTATGATAATAAATTTTACACCCAACCATCATTAAGTTTTCACCTTCTTTATTCATGATAACCAATAAATTGTACTCTACCTTTTTGACATTTGATTCTGCTTTATCTGTTTTAAATAAATCTCAAAAGCTTATTGTGTCAAAACATTTTTAACTTCAACTAGATTTTTGAAAGAAAAAAAACACTAAAGCAATAACATCTAAATGTAAAGTTTACCATTTAGCTACATCAACTTGTCATACAACCATACATTTTAAATAAAATAAGAAAATATAAGATTTTAGATAATAGTTAAAAAGCTGCTTCAGTTAGATGCAGTATTCAATAAATGAAACACTTGAGATTTGTTGTAAATGTAAATCTTGAGATGGTTGAAATATCCATTCTAAGTAATGGGAACATTTAGGTAATTGTCTATACAAAAGAAAGATCAGGATTTTAAGGTCATGAAATGCTTGACCTTCCCAAGTACGACAAATTCGGAAAGCTTACCACTAAATTACACAATAGGAATAAGATTGTTGACTCCATCTGAAAAATAACGTTTTTAAAAGCTTCGCAAAGTAACTGATTCATTAAAGGAATAATTGGAAAGATTCTTTCTCTTTCTGATATGAAGGACAGTCACAAAACACCGCAACATTTTCAAAAGAAGATGAAGCATTCATATCTCACTTAGGAAAATTGAATAGCTTTACTACCTGTGCTCTACTATGTATTGAATATATTGAAGAAAAGCAGCTCCCCAAAATACACCGGTTGTTGATCTTGGCTTCCTCTTAATATCATGTGATAGACACTTTCACAAACAGTCAAGCTTACAATTGCTTACTCTGTATTCAGAGAGACCAATTTTCCCCTGTAGACATGTGTACAGCAGAACTCATAAAGTGCCAAAAATTGAATGTCAATGTAAACTTCCCAACTTTACTCAGATATGAGCAAAAAAAACAATAATTTAGCTACATGTGGAAAGAAGTTAGATGCAAGGAGTTAAAGAGGAGAGGCAAATTAAAATAATTTATCTGCCTCAGCAAAAAGAATTCAACCAACTTTTTTTTAAAAAATGTAACTCATTTAGGGGCTTTTTTTTTTTTTTCCAAATCACTTTACTCGGGGAAAATAATGATTTATAAGACAGTTGTTATCACCAAAAGATTTCCAGAGAATGGAATTTCTTAACTACCTGTGATAAGGGTCTATGCACCACTGTCACCACCAACTCAAGTCTTCTAGGAACCTGCACTTGGTCCCCAAATCTTCCAAATACCCCCTATCCTCCTGTTTTTAGAGGCCTTATCTATGCTGCAAAGATCATAGTTAGTCTAAGTTTCACCCTATATTTTCTATTTTTTGTTTCTTAAGTTCTATCTATGAATGAGGTAATCTGATATTGGTATTTCTCATTTAACATTATAATAATAATAATAATAGTTGTTTATTATTATTATTTTGCCTTCAGGGTTATCACTGGGGCTTGGAGCCTGAATTAAGAATCCACTGCTTCTGGTGGCTATTTTTTCCAACTTATTGGACAGGACAGAGTGATACTGAGAGATGAGGGGAAGACAGAGAGGGAGTGAGAAATATAAACACCTGCAGACCTGTTTCACTACCTCTGCAGGAGGGGCCCGGGGGCTCGAATCAAAATCCTTGCACTTTATCCTATGTGCACTTAACCGGGTGCACCACTGCCGGGCCCCCTGAACATGATTTTTATCAATGTAATCTCACTTATTCCACATCCTCTCATTAACTATCTTTCCCTTTGTAAGTCTCTCTTTTAAACTAAACTATTCAACTGGTCTTTCTCCCTCTCCTCTCTTCCCTTCTACTTAGTATATAATGAATCAGTGATAGAGATACTTATGTGACTTTGTTTTAGAATATTTTAAAGATCACATAAAAGTAATATGACATCACAGAAGTGTGTCAACCAATCAAAGAATTAGGGCAACATGGCCCCATCAAGTACTTAAGCATTGGAATTGTTTGCTATGCACTTCCCATAGAGTGATTAACATAACATAAAATAAACCTAACAGAGCTGGTGAGACAGCGTAATTATTATGCAAAATATATTCATACCTAAGTCTCTGAGGTTCTAAAATTCTATCTCCATCACCACCATAAACGAGGACTGAGCAGCAATCTAGTTCCCCCCACTCTCTCTGTATTTTTCTATAATCACTAACAAATAAAAATATTTAAAGAAAAACCTTAACAAAAATCACACACCATTAATCCTCCCAAGAAGGAAAAACTAAATACTATAAAAATCTACAAGAATAAAAATGTGCTAAATGAAACACTAAGATGCCCAGAAAATATGATATACCCCACTGTGATTGTGACTCTTCTTTATGTCAATTACACAGGGTAATTTTAATAGTTAAAAAGTGAGTCAAGTTAGAATTTTAAAAAGGTAAATCAGGGGCAGAAATGAAGAGAGAATTCAAAACTATCATAAGAGTGGGATTAAAACTTTGTCAGACTCTAAGATATCAGACTTAATGATAACCACACTGGGGGTGACATCTGGAATACTAATACCAATGTGGGGACAACAGATAGGGTCTAAAGAAAAACTTCAGGAGAGAGGAGGTAACTGAAAGTTCCTTATGATTAGATATCCCACCCATAACATTCAGAGTAGGAAAAATCTGCAGAGAAGCACATAGAAGCAGTTAAAGGAAAAAATAAGCAGATAAACAATACTTTGAATTTTCATTATGGAACTAGGTGTGAAAAGGGCGACATAAAATAAATATGAAACAAAGATATATCCTCTGGTAGATTTGAGAATTAATATTTATACTATCTGTGGAGAACAGGAGCCCTGCCCTTTTATTTTTAAATGACACGAATGACTTTCTTTGACTCTAGTAGGCACATATCTTGCATCACAGGAAAGAATGAAATGCTAAATTGTACTGGAGGGGGAAGGGTGGTGGCACACCTGGTAGAGTGCATATGTTACAATGCTCAAGGAGCTGGGTCCAAGCCCCTGGTGCCCACTTTCAGAGGGAAAGCTTTGCGAATGGTGAAGCAGTATTGCAGGTCTCTATCCCCCTCTCTTTTCACACATGTACACATGTACACATCCTCCTTCCCTCTCGGTTTCTGGCTGTCTCTATCCAATAAACAACAATAATAATAATAATTAAAAAAAACTAAATTGTACTGGAGGGATTTATTGAACACCTACAAAAACAACCTTCTCCAACTGAAAGTGGACTCACCACAATTATCTGAAACAGATTTATTCACTCAACAATTAAATACTAAATAACTATCTAGGCAGGTACTATCTTAATATTGTAGATATAGCAGTGAAAAAACAGAACTCATATTTTTAATAGAAAATAAACAGCAGGTTTATTTTCTATTAAACAGCAAGTTTATTTTCTATTAAACAGAACTCATATTTTTAATAGAAAATAAACAGCAAGTTTATTTTCTATTAAAAGATACAATGAATATATGAACATGAAATATTATGTCCAGTATGAATAAATATCACATGGTAAAAATGGGAAAAGGGGAAAAAAGTGAAGAGATGGAAAAGCAGTTACTTTAGATAGAATGTAGAAAGACTCTCTAAGATGGTCAAACCAACAGAAGTATGAAAGAAGTAAAAAATCAAATTATGAGTGAAAACAAAAAAGTTAAAAAAAAAAAGTGATAATGGCCCTGGATCCATGCTCTCAGAATAGGTTAAAGAATAAGAAATCTAACAGGGAAGGGGGTGGGGCACAGAGTTCTGGTGGTAGGAATTGTGTGGAATTTTACCCCTCTTACCTTATGGTCTCTTCAGTGTTTTCACTTTATAAGTAAAAATTAAAAAAAAAAAGTTAGCCAAGTTAGAACTAAAAAAATGATAAATTTCTCAGTGCCAGAAATGAAGCAAGAATTCAGAACTAGAGTAGGAGGGAATTTAAACCTTGTCAGATTCTAAGATACCACACACAATTATAACTAGATATTGGAGATGAAATATAAAGTACTAATACTTTAAGAGGCAGTAAAACCCCCAGAAGGGAAGAAATGGTAGAGGAAGATGACCAGAGGACTCTTAACTTGAATTCCATCAAGACCAGAAGATAGAAGAAGGGGAAAGAAAGGACATTCAGGAGTGACAATAGGTGTAGTGATGACTTAGAAAGGCAGAGAAGGCAGGACCATAGGAAAAATGAGTAAATATATATATGAAGATAAATAGTTATAGAAATAATAGTCAACCCATATCTGTGACCTTAGGAAAACTACTGCAGTTTCCTATGGCGGGAATGAGGACACAGAACTCTAGTAGTGGGGAAAATGTGGAATTATACCCATTACCTCATAATTTTGTAAATCAATATTAAGTCACTAATAATAAATTTACAAAAAGAAAATGAGGCAATAAAATTTTTTTATAAAGACAGAAAAATCTCAACAATATTATTACAATTTGAAGTAACCAATGTGTAGAAACTTTTATCCTGAAAGACTAGTCATACTTTCCAAACTAACATATGAATATGTAAATTTTAATGATCATGGACTCATAAAATATTTCAATAAATATAAAAGAATATATATAATAAAGTCAACATAGTCTAACTACAATGCAATAAAATTTAAAAAGTGCTACAAAAAGACACATTAAAGGGCACAAGTGGTAATACACATTCCAAAGAGGTGTGAAATTGTACCCCTAAAATGCATATTCTGTGAACAAACACTTCTTCAATAAATAACAAAAAAACATATATTTGAATATGAAAAAATTATAAATAATCCATGAGTCAAAGAAGAAATCATAATGGAAATATTAAATATTTAAAACTGAACAATAGACACTACATATCAAAACCTGTGGGATGTAGCTAAAGTGCTACTTAGTAGAAAATTTATGGCCTTAATGCACTTATTACATATTCAAAAAGTTATAAAATTAATTAGATAAGGACTAATTTTATCACTAAAAACAATAGCAGAGTCAAGCCAAGTAAAATGAAAGGAAATAAATAATAATAATCTCAGCAAAAACTAATAATAGAGAATGAACATACAATAGAGTTAAAACTGGCTCCCTAAAACTGATTCTCTAAAACACCAACTGGCAGAACTAAGATGCCATAACCCTAAGGCTGAATAAACAGAACATCCTTCAAGGCTGAGGATGGATACAAATGTGAAGAGAGAAAGAGAGACACAGAGAATGAGAAAATGAAAGGCAGTTAACTAGCAGGAGAGAGGAAGGGAGATAAAGAGGGTAGGATGGGAGGGAGAAGGAGAGACAGAGACAGAGCGAGAAGAAGAGACAGGACTGTCTCATATGATGCTGAAGGAAGAGAGGAATGACTAGAGAATAATAATTTCCAGTGCTTACTTTGTCTGATCAAAACAATCACAGTTAAGACCAATTCCAAACTTTATACTAGGATGAAAGTCCAGGAGGTTACCTTGGATCCCTCCTGGCGGACCCCAAATTAAACTCATGGCCTTTCAGTTCCTTCCACCCTACTTCAACCTATAATATATAAATTCAACACTGGAAGTTGGAGAGGTTTGAATATAGGGTTATACAGCAGTAAAGCCTGTCCCTTCATGGAAAAAAAAAATCAAATTAAAAAAAATAAAAAGTTCAAACTGATTCTTTGAAAAACCAAGCAAAGCATTAGGTTAAACCATATGAAACTATCAGAATTCAACATAGACTGATCCAATTACTATTAATCACTAATTATTAAGTAAAAAAGTAGGGAGCCTGGCTGTAGTGCAGCGGGGTAAGCACGCGGGGTGCGAGGCGCAAGAACCAGCTTAAGGAGCCAGGTTTGAGCCTGGGATCCCCACCTGCAGGGGAGTCGCTTCACAGGAGGTGAAGCAGGTCTGCAGGTATCTATCTTTCTCCCTCTCTGTCTTCCCCTCCTCTCTCCATTTCTCTCTGTCCTATCCAACAATGATGACAACAATAATAACTACAGCAATACAACAGCTAGGGCAACAAAAGGGAATAAATAAATATTTTTAAAAAAAGAAACAGTATTTAGAAATTTTGGGTATTAAAAGAAAATAATAAAAATACCACAAAAAGTAAACACCAATGTTACTTAACAACAGGGCACTGTATACCAAACTGTTTCCATCATATGTGGAATACAAGGAATTGAAAGCTCTGAACTTTCAAAAAAAAAAAAAAAAAGAGAGAGAGTTTTAAGACTATCTGAGAACAATGTTAGCATTACAGAATTCTAAAATTGTAGGATTACAGAAGTTTAGTGGTGGGTATGGGTTGTAACTATATCCCTGTAATCTTAAAAATCTTATAAATCATTATTAAATCACTAATTTAAAAAACAGGGGGAAAGACAGTGCAGTATAGTGGTGCAGTCAGCTGGTGGTAGGTAGAATATGTAGAAACCTATCACTGGAAGATAAGGACCTATACACATATAACAACAACTGTCTTTTAAGTCATATATTAGCTGTGGCATGAGAGGTGGCTCAGTGGCTACAGCACTGGACCTGGAAACATGGGGGTTCTCAGAATCATTTATGCCGAACCTGCTCTGGTTCTCTCTCTTGCTACTAAATAAATCCATATATATTTTTTAAATGAAGGATGGGGATAGAGGTGTTATATCAGAAATTAAATTAGAAATAGAAAAAAAGTATCATTTTTATTGATTTGGTATATAGCTTCCTACATGTTATTTATTATTTATATATTGTGCTATCACAATATATCTTTCTATGTTTTTCTGTGCAAAAATGCACCATGACTTTTCTAACAACCCAATATATGGCAAATAAATTTTACTTCTATCTTTCAATCAAAAGTTTAAAGTATGGCTATATCTAGACTGGAATAAAGTATGGAGAAAGGTAAACTCAGAAACATTTCCAAGAGTAATTTTTGAGGTTCCTGTTGTCTTAGGGTTTAAGAAGAGAACATGCTGGCCAGGCTTCCCTGGATTGAAGACCCCACCAATGTGTCCTGGAGCTCAGCTTCCCCAGAGACACACCTTACTAGGGAAAGAGAGAGGCAGACTGGGAGTATGGACCGACCAGTCAACGCCCATGTTCAGCGGGGAAGCAATTACAGAAGCCAGACCTTCTACCTTCTGCAACCCTCAACGACCCTGGGTCCATGCTCCCAGAGGGCTAGAGAATGGGAAAGCTATCATGGGAGGGGGTGGGTTATGGAGATTGGGTGGTGGGAATTGTGTGGAGTTGTACCCCTCCTACCTTATGTTTTTGTTCATTAATCCTTTCTTAAATAAAAAATTTAAAATAAATAAATAAATATGACATTTTTAAGTACAAATAAAAAAAAGAGAACAGATAGTTATTGCTATAATCACATTATTTGGCAATTGGGTTAACTTTGAAATATCCCTTTGTTAGGATTTTCAGTATCATACACACCATCACTATAATTTATATCCTTTGACATTATTTGTATATAGCTGTGCCACTGGTTCCTTCTGTTCTCCCTGGTCTAGTCTTTTAAGAGAGTCAACATATGAAAGACTCAGCCTATGTATTAAAAAGACTCAGTCTGTGATACGAAAGGTTTGAGACATTCAAATCAATTTTCCCCTATCATATTAAATAGTGATTTATATGATTACCAATTGATAGGAGTGTACATAAACACCATTCCCACCACCAAAAGACTGTGTCCCATCCCACCCCCCCTCCCCACCTTACCCACCCCCACCCAGTGAAGATGAAATCCACCCTCACCCTCAACCCAGGGTGTTTTTACTTTGGTGCCCTACTCCAAATTTAGTCAAATCCTGCTTTTAGTTTCCCTTTCTGTTATTCTTCCTCAACTTCTGTTTATGAGTGGGATCATCCCATACTCATCTTTATCTTTCTGACTTAGCTCACTTAACATAATTCCTTCTAGCTCCATCCAAGATGGGTCAGAGAAGGTGGGTTCATTGTTCTTAATAGCTGTGTAGTACTCCATTGTGTATATATATCACAACTTTCTCAGCCACTAATCTGTTGTTGGGCACGTAGGTTGCTTCCAGGTTTTAGCTATTAGGAATTGACATAGGTATACACACCTCTTTTTGGTTGGGTGTTATGGAGTCCTTGGGGTATATCTCTAGGAGAGGAATTACTGGGTCATATGGATGGTTCTAGCCTTGCAAGAGTTCTCCAGACTGCTCTCCCCAGAGGCTTGACCAGTTTACATTCCCACCAGCAGTGCAGAACGGTTCTTCTGTCCCCACAGCCTCTCCAGCATTTGTTGCTGCTGTCCTTTTTGATGTATGTCATTCTCAAAGGGGTGAGATGTTATCTCAATGTTGTCTTTATTTGTATTTCTCTGATAATCAGTCACCTGGGGCAATTTTTTCATATTTTTTCATTTTTTAACCTTTTGGATCTCCTCTGAAGTGAATGTTCTGTTTATATCCTCTGCCCATTTTTGGATGGGGTCATTTGATTTTTTGTTTCTAAGTTTGATGAGCTCTTTGTATTTTGGTTATTAGTCTTTTGTATGATGTATGGCATGTGAAGATCTCGCATTCTGTGAGGGGTCTCGTGTGATAGTTTCTTTGGCTGTGCAGAAGCTTTTCAATTAGATGTAGTCCCATTAGTTTCTGCTTTAGTCTTCCTTGCAATTGGGTTTGCTTCATCAAAGATGTCCTTGAGGTTTAGATGGGAAAGTGTTCAACCAGTGTTTTCCTCTAAGTATTTGAGAAGCCTGCTGATAATCTTATGTTTTTTGCCTGTATGTGACTTTTTGTTTTTCTCTTGCAGCCCTTAGGATCCTATCTTTATACTTGTTTCTTTTCATTGTAACTATGATGTGTCTTGGTGTCTTCAAGTCTGGGTTGATTCTGTTTGGGACTCTGAGCATCTTGAATTTTAATGTCCTTTCTGTTGTTTAGGTCTGGGATATTTTCTTCTATAATTTCTTCTAGTATGTTTACTTCCCCTTCCTCTCTTTCTTCCTCTGGCCCGCCAATTATACGAATGTTACTTCTTTTAATATCATCTCATATGTCCTTTCTGTTGTTTAGGTCTGGGAAATTTTCTTCTTTTATTTCATCTAGAATGTTTACTTCCCCTTCTTCTCTTCCTCTGGTAAGGCAATTATTTGAAAGTTACTTCTTTTGAGATCATCCCGTATGTCTCTGTTGCTGTTTTCAGTGTCTCTCAGTCTCTTTTTGAGCTCTTTTAACTCTTTCTTTGTTTTCTCTAGTTCATCTTCTGTCAGGCTAATTCTGTTTTCAGCTTCTGTTAGCCTGCTTTCCCTTCCCTCAGCTTCTTTCTTCAGTTCAGTTATAATATTAACTTGTTCTGCTAATTGACCTTTTAGTTCAACTATTTCAGTTTTCAGTTCTCTAATTACCTCAAGGTAGCTTCTGTTTTCCTTGAGGGTCTCATCTATTGTTTCCATAATTCTGATAGCCCTTTCCTCCATAGTTGTCTTCATTTCTGTGATTATTAGGTTTATTATTGCTTGTATACTTTTCTTATCTATGGTTACTTCTGACTGATTTGGAGTTTCTTCTGAGCTCCTTTCTTGATCCATTGTGGTAGTTTTATTTGCTCTTGATTTAACCATTTTCTTTTTATTGATGTGTTTTTTTATTTATTTATTTATTTTTGTTCTGTTCTTCTCCACTCAAACTCTAAAAGCCAGAAGGGAATGGCAAGATATCTATCATTCTGTCGTTCTTCAATTGTTGTGTTTTGAGTACAAGCCACACTATATTTATTTTGTTTCAACACAGTAGTCTTAACCATTTTGGTCACCAAAACTAAACGGTATCATTTAAAGCAATTCTCACATGCTGTCCTACCCAGGGGCAGGAAACACAGCAGAGAGGCCCTATATTAACATCACAAGCACTAAGCCACACATGTGACATGCAACAGCACCTCCACTTCCCCTTCCTTTCTGTATATATTATATATATATATATATATATATATATATATATATATATGTATATAAAAGTCGTGACTTGCTTTTCTATGCAAAACTATGTCATGACTATACTGACAACACAGTATAAACAGAAATCCAACACCTTAGCCACAGTGCCACCTGCTGACTCAACAACAGAAGCCATACTAAATTCATAAGTTTAGAAGTTAACAGTGATATCTAAAATTAAAAACCAGAGAGACATACATCTTGAAAAAATGACAGAGACAGAATTCAGAAAACATATCATAAATGCAATTCAATAATCTAAACTTAAAATGCATTTGTGAATTCAGAAATTTAAAGATCATTTCAGCAAATAGTTACAAAACATAGGGGAAAAAACTGCAGACAGATTCATGGGGTGAAAAACAGTTTATAAAACAGAATATAGTTCAGTTATAAAAACAGAATATAGTTCAGGCTCAAGAAGCAGGTCTAAGAAGTAGACTAAATCAGGTTGAGGAGAGAGTATCAGGGCATTAAGATACAGCCACCACACTTTTGAGAAATTAAAGCTGTTAGAAAAGGTTTAGAAAAAAAATGAAGCACTTCTCAATGAAATATCAAAGTCCATTAGGAAAGCAAATATGAGAGTTATTGAGATCCCCAAGGAAAAAGAGATGGAAAAATAAAAGAACATAGCACATATTCAATGAAATCATAGCAGAATTTTTTCCACACCTGGGCAACATTAAAAACATAAACACCTGGGGGTCGGGCAGTAGCACAGTGGGTTAAGTGCACATGAAGCAAAGCGCAAGGACCAGGCCTAAGGATCCTGGTTTGAGCCCCTGGCTCCCAACCTGCACGGGAGTCACTTTGCAAGTGGTGAAGCAGGTCTGCAGGTATCTATGTTTCTCTCCCCCTCTCTGTCTTCCCTTCATCTTCAAAGAAAATTATATACATTCTTTCCAAGTGCACATAGAACATTTTTAAGTATTGACCATGTGTTGGGACATAAAGGCAGCCTTAATAAATATGTGAAATAAAAAAAGTATATTTTTTGACCATGAGGTGGTGAAGTAAGAAACCAGTCTCACACATGAAATAAAGAAAGAAAGAAAAGAAGAGAAGGAAAAAGAGAAGAATTGCACCCAAAATATGGATGCTAAACAACATGCTTCTGAATAACACCTTGTTCACTGAAGAAATAAAAAAAGAAATTAAAAATTACTTGGAAAACAATAAAAATGAAGAGATCAACACCAGACCCTACAGAATGTGGCAAAAGCAGTCCTAAGAGGGAGTTTACAGCAATACAGGTGCACATTAACAAATAGCAAAGATCTTAAGTATGCTATCTAGCAATACATTTGAGCCAACTAGAAAAAAAAACACAACAAAAAGACCCATAAGTCAGTAGAATGAGTCAAAATCAGAACTAGTTAAATAGCTCATTTGCATAGTGTGCTGTTTTGCCATGCATGCAAGGCAACATTAATCCCAGTCCCCATTGCATTGAAGGAAGGATGATACTTTGGAGTCTCTCTCATTCTCTCTTTCTCTCTGTGTGTGTGTGTGTTTGTGTCATTCTCTCTCTGCATTTAAAGAAGGGATAAACAAAGGAATGTAAGAAGATAGGTGAAAGAAGAGAAAAGAAAAGAAACGAAAAGGAAAAGGAAGGGGAGGGGAGGGGAGGGGAGGAGAGGGGAGAGGGAGGGGAGGGGAGGGAAGGGGAGGGGAGGGAAGGGAAGAGAAAGGGAAAGGGGAAGGGGAAGGGGAAGGGAAGAGAAAGGGAAAGGGGAAGGGGAAGGGAAGAGAAAGGGAAAGGGGAAAAGGAAGGGGGAGGGGAAGAGGGAGGGGAAGGGGAAGGGGAAAGGGAAGGGAAGGAAAGGACTGACATCTTTTGGAAATGTATCCTCATTACAACATGCTGGCATGTTTCCACATTTCCTATAAATCATATTCCCTCAATAAGGCAATACTGAATTTGAGAAAAGTAAAAAAAAACTATTATTAAATAGTTTAAATTATTAAACTATTATTAAAAAGGCAAGACTTTACGTGTGTATGAAAATTGTGTATAACTTATTTTAAACACTGGTGACTTTTTTGAGTAGAACTTCCTGAAGGCAGACAAAAAATGGCATTAGCCTATTATAATAAAAATACATGCTTATTTTTAAAAGGAATTCACATTTGGATAGTGACTCAAATTTGCACTAACTAAACAAAAGTACTTAAAGCTATTTTTAGTAATATCGACATCATTAAAATATTAGCTTCACTTCACAGAAACATTATCTAATGATATCTTCTTCTTCTTCTAGCGTTTGCCCTTCTTCCGTAGCCAGTCAACAGCGTCAGGCTGAGCCTGATGTAAAGTTTCGAGACCTCCTTTGAATCTGGAGAGGTGGCAGTCGTTGACTATGTGGGTCATAGTCTGTCTGTAGCCGCAGGGGCAGTTCGGGTCGTCTCTGGCTCCCCAGCGATGGAACATAGCGGTGCACCAGCCATGGCCTGTTCCATAGCGATTGAGGAGGGCCCAATCATAACGTGCTAGGTCAAAGCCAGGTTGACGCTTGCAGGGGTCTGTGATGAGGTGTTTGTTCTTTACCTCAGCTGACTGCCAGCTCTGTTTCCGAGAGACTGGAACAGAGAAGTTCAGTGTAGGCGTAGGGGACCAGATTGGGTGACGAGATTGGGTGATTCTGTGCTCGGAGAAACTAAGATGGAACTTTCGGAAAGCAAGCTGGCGTCTGTTCAGTGATCTTACCAACAAATCTATTCCTGCAATTCCAATTAACTCTATCCCCTCTGAAGATTCCTACAGGCGCTTCCGCCAAGCCATCTTCAAAGCAGCTTCCCAAGCCATTCCTCGTGGGAGACGTGCTAACTATATGCCTTGTCTTGATGCTGAATGCGAGCAACTACTAAAGCAGTATGCTGAGTCGGGCGACCCAGATGTGGCTGACCATCTCATTGCCTCCCTGGATGCAGCACGCCAAGCCCGCTGGCAACAACTCACGGAAAGTCTGAACTTCACCCACTTAAGTAGGAAGGCCTGGAAGCTCCTTCACAGACTGGGTGCCGGTAGCCAACCCCCTCCCGTCTCCCATCCTCCCGTATCTCCAAACTCAGTGGCCAGTCACCTAACTCAAGTTGGACGTGCTAAGATCGACCCAGTCTGGAAAAGAGAAATTTCCCATGAGTGGTCATCCCACTTCCGGTTATCTGGTCCATCTCCAAAAATCTCTCCCTTTACACTGTCTGAACTGGAAGACGCTTTGAAGAGGGTTAAACCGGGAACAGCTGCTGGCTATGATAACATCACCCCAGAACTCATTCTTAACCTGGGCCCCGTGGCAAAGAAGTGGCTCGCTTCATTCCTGTCCCACATCTTGGAATCTGAGTCTATGCCCAAAGTTTGGTGTCTTGCGAAGATTATAACGGTTTTGAAACCAAAGAAAGACCCAACACTGGCCACCAGCTATAGACCAATTTCTCTCCTCTCCGTGTGTTACAAACTCCTTGATATCTTCAGTGTTTGGTAAGTGGTTTTATTTACAACTTTTCTTGCTTGTATATATGTGTGCATATACATCCCATACATATATATTTATGCTGTCCCCATGGGAACATCTTTAGAGATATTTTTTCAGTGCAGCTACTTTTATATTTGCTACTAAATGTCATAGTTTTAGGTCTTTTGTCAATGATCTAGATGACTATATAAAAAATAAAATTCAAATACCAACTTCTTCAAACTTATACAAGTTATTTTCCAAGGTGAATGGAAAGGGATACAGCAAAAACTTCAGCAGAGTAATGGAGTTAGAGGGTTGACCTCCCCAGGCCTAGTGACTCTGAGACAGTTTGAAGTAAACATGTTGAGGTGGCACTGGTTGCATTGATTGGGTTGAGATCAGCAGATGCAGTATCAAATGCTATGGATCAAGAAAAGCATGAAAGTAAAAGAGTAAAGCCCCAGAGTCTCTAGAACTGGGAGAAATATGGATTTTTTTAATTGTTTATTTATAAAAAGGAAATATTGACTAAACCATAGGATAAAAGGGGTACAACTTCACATAATTACTACCACCAACACTTGATACCCCCTCCTCTCCCCTGATAGCTTTCTTATTCTTTAACCCTCTGGGAGTATGGACCCAACGTCATTGTGGAATGCAGAAGGTTGAAGGTCTGGCTTCTGTAATTCCTTCTCTGCTGAACATGGGCGTTGACAGGTCAATCCATACTCCCAGCCTGTCTCTCTCTTTCCCTAGTGGGGAAGGGCTCTAGGGAAGCAGAGCTCCAAGGCACATTGGTGAGGTTGTCTGTCCAGGGAAGTGTGGTTGACATCATGCTATCATCTGGAACCTGGTGACTGAAAAGAGAGTTAACATACAAAGCCAAACAAATTGTTGACCAATCATGGACCTAAAGGCTGGAATAGTGCAGATGAAGAGTTGGGGAGGATCCTCCATTTGTAGATAGCTAGTAGGCATATTTTAGTTACAGTCCAAAGGGCCTGTGGCTATACTAGTTTGTTTTTTTCTTTTCTTTTTCTTTTTCTTTTTTCCCCTGAGCCTGAAATCTGATATGCAGGTGGATCCTAGTTATTGTCTTGGAAGATAATGTCATGGCTGGAAAAAGGACCAAAAAGCTGTATCAGGGAAGAGAGTAGTTCCCTAATATGGAAAAGGGGTACAAATATTGTTGACTGTAAACCCACATCAATTTGATGTGATCTGGGGCCAATATTCAGCTTAGGAGCCTATGGACCTCTGCATCCCTGTAGATCTGAGCTCACATCTGTGGTCATGAGTAGGAACATCCCAATCTCCCCCAATATTGACCCATCTTCCTCAGGTGTAGCATAGGGTATGTTGTCCATCCTCCCTTCAGAGGATGAAACATTCTCTACCATTGTTACTCCAAGTTGAGGGTAAGGTTCTGTGTCTATTATGTTGTTCCTGATATAAATGACTGGTAACAATGAAGAGAACGATTTATTTGAGGTCTAGGCACATAATGTCTGTTTGGGAATCTCAGGACTCCCCGACTAGAGCCCCAGCTGATGGGGTGGCCTGATAGTGACTAAACAGTCATTGTTAAAGTATGTCAGTCTCTTGCCCTTATTCATCTTTTGCAGTCCTTGCTTTGATAAGGTTAGCTTTGGAGTGAGTTAAGGAAATATAATAGAAAGTAGGTGGGGAGGGTATCTAAGTCTAAGTAGACACTATTTCATTATGAACTTTATACTGACTCAATACAGACTATCGTGTATTTTTGCTTTCAGGTATATATTTTGCCCTAATTTATAGATACATGTGAAAATATGCTCTATCTCATGGGATCTGGTCTATATCTGGGCTTTGGGACTTTGTTAGGAAGTGAACCTCCTGGAATGGAATTAGAGAATACTATGAAAGGAAAGGTCCTGAGTTTATAGAGCATGAGGGAGGTTCCTTACTGTCTTAAGAGTTTAAGAAGGCAATTGATAATTATTATAACCAAGTTATTTAGGAGCTTGGTTTATTTTGATCCAGCTTTCTAGTCCTTCCCCCAACTCTGACACTATCTTCTTAGAAAATACTGTTAGCCCACTTGCATATTAGCTGTGTGGCTAAGGCAAAAATTAGTAAAATCATGAGCCCCTTCAAATATACCTAAAATAGACTTCCTATCTTCTTCCAACATGAAGACCCCAAATCTCACCTCCTATAGTCCTACCTTTAGGTTCCTGATTGTTAAATAATTTATTCTGCTTTGTATCTTAATCCTTTCAGCCACCAGTTGCAGATACTACCATGATGCCAATATGACTTCCCTGGACAGACAACCCCACCAATATGTCCTGGAGCTCTGCTTCCCCAGAGACTCACGCTACTAGGGAAAGAAAGAGACAGGCTGTGAGTATGGATCGACCTGTCAACGCTCATGTTCAGCGGGGAAGCAATTACAGAAGCCAGACCATCAACCTTCTGCATTCCACACTGACGTTGGGTCCATTCCCAGAGGGTCAAAAAAGGGAAAGCTTCCAATGGAGGGAGTGGGATAGGGAACACTGGTGGTGCCAACTATGTGGAACTGTACCCACTTATGCTATGGTTTGTCAATCATTATTAAGTCAATAATAAAAAAGATTTTTTGTATAAAATACATTTATATGTAAATTATATATCATACTTTTCATATAACAAATTTATATGAACATGGTCTTCTATGTCATTGTAAGTGATATTATTTTCTGACTACTACACATTAATATTTCCTACACCTGTTTTTCTTATTTGCTTCTCTCATTGTTCCTATCATATATAATAATTTGCAGTTTTTTAATTTGATGTTTATTTTTGAAAATAATTGTTTTTTTGCTTTGTACTCCTGTATAAAGACTTTTTTCTGCCTCCAGGATTACCGCCCAGTGACCATTTTTTTTTCTACTTTTTAACTGCTATTATTGGATAGAACACAGAGAAACTGAGAAGGGTTGGAGAGATAGAAAGAAAGTTAACTGTGGGAGTCTGGGCAGTAGCGCAGCAGGTTAAGCACACATGGTGCAAAGCACAAGGACTGATGTAAGGATCCCAGCTTAGCCCCTGACTCCCTGCCTCCTGGGAAGTTGCTTTACAAGTGGTGAAGCAGTCTGCAGGCTTCTATCTTTCTCTACCCCTCCCTGCCTTCCCTTCCTCTCTCCATTTCTCTTTGTCCTAGCTAACAATGATGACATCAATAGCAATAACAATAATAAGTACAACAGCAATAAAAAAGGCCAACAAAAGGGAAAATAAATAAATATTAAAAATCTAAAAAAAAAGTTAACTGAATACCTGCTTCACTACTCATAAGGTGGGGTCCCCTTGTCCACATATCTTTCAATCTCTTCCCTTGGGATCAATATTTTTATTTGCTATGTTTCTTTTTATATGAGTTAGGATTTATTCTGCAACATTATATATTGTATTTCACACACTGCAGAACTTTTCTATGCCATACTTTATTTTCTTCTTATATTTGAAAATGCTGCCATTTTTTAAAGTAATACATATAGGGTCTTGAAAGTATAATAGTTTATATGGTACCAAATAGCCTGAGTTTTTTTCTGAAAGACAGCTACATGATGGTTTTGCTCAAGTGTGTAGCATAAAGAATTGAAACAAGAAATTGTAGGAGGATAAAGTTAGTCAAACAGTTGCAAAGTCTTTGTGCAAATTACAACAGTTATCCTTGAACCTGGGGCCTGTGTGGGAGGAGGGTACAGAACGATGATGGGTGCAGATTGAAACTCAACCCCTGTAATCTTATGGAACAACATTAAATCACTAATAAAAATTAATTTTAAAAGTTTAGGAAATTAAAAAAAGTCTTTACTTAAAATTAGTCTGTGGCTGGCATCAACTAGTTGACTTAGTTTATTTAAGTCTGTCTAGCCCAGACTACAAGGTTTTTAATTATGTATTTCCAAACTCAGTATCATTTATAAAACTCTGAAACTTTCATTATTTAAACTACTTTCACAGAATGTAACAAAATGTTTTGGGAAAGACTTTAAAATATATATATCCATACTAAACCAATTCTGTTGATTGACTGTTACAAGTATCATTTTTTTTTGTAACCCATGGCACATGACTTTTAAAATATACTTTGTCTTTACCATAAGTTATAAGACAGAAAAGATAATGTATTACACAAGACCTATAGTGCTATTATACATGTTGTCTGTTTGTGACACACACATGACTTTTAATTCTCTGTCTTGTTCTGCAAGGACACTTTTTCCCCTTACTTTTATTTTTGCTGAAGCATTTATTTTTCTTTAAATATTTTTAACTACTTCCCACATTTTTTTATTAACCTTTTCCTTATACTAGTTCAGTGGCACCTTTTCACAGCTCTCTATCTGACCACGATTTTTTTCGTGTAGTTTTATATAACCACACTGACTTTTCCTGTCACTTTTGGATGCCTAGACCTTTATAGAAAAGACTGCACTTTGTTCCATAAATTCTCTTCAAACATCTTCCACCTGTATTCGATATGCAACCAGATTTTATTTCACATTCCTCCAAGTTCTCTTTCCAACCTAGTCCATTAATTTTGTAATATAACTTTTATATGAAACAAATGTTCCTAGACACAGCGAAGTCTAAAAGAATGAACAAGGTATTCAGATGTCCTCTAATTTTCCATGGGTCTAATATCAGCACGAGACCATTTCAATTTCTTTTAAAAATTTTTTTTATTGTCTTTATTTGTTGGATAGAGACAGCCAGAAATTGAGAGTGAAGGGAGTGATAGAGAGGGAGAGAGACAGAGAGACACCTGCAGACCTGCTTCACCACTCGTGAAGCTTTCCCGCTGCAGGTGGGAACTGGGGGGCTGGACCTGGGTCGTTGTACATTGTAACATGTGCTCAACTAGGTGCGCCACCACCCAGCCCGAGACCATTTTAATTTCTATTAAGCATGTACCTTGCTGTTATCCTATGTAAAAAAGAAAATTTACTTCTTGAAAAACTCGAAACCGGGCAGGGCATACACTAAGTGCCTCAGAGCATCCAATATTTGATAACTCAGTTGACTAATAAATTCCAGGAAATCCACAGTCTTAGTTTTATATAGCAATTGCTATTTTTGCTCAGGCAATTTTTATTTCAAATGCAACAGTGAATATGATCATTAATTAATTATCAACAAACTACATAAATTAACCAAGCTCAAATTAATTTCTATATCAAGAAGGACAAATTTAAACTGGTTTGAATTAAAGTAACTAAAGAATTGGGAAAGAGTGTTTTTTTTTTTAATTCTTTGTGGCAATACTACAATATATTTAGAGTAGGTAACGAATAAATTACTAAACTGCTTAAATCTAAACTATTATTTGACTTCACTTCTAAAGAACAAAAGTCATCCAATCTGGAAGGAAGAAAAGTTAATGCTATGCTAAAATTGTCAAGTAACTTCTAACTGAAATCAACTGCCTTAATAATATTCTCAGAACAAAATGTTCTCAAAGAGCAAATCTGTTATGAAGAGCCAAAAAATGGAAAACATTCACTACCAATTTACTGCAGTTACCATAAACTATTACAAGAACATCATGCATTAGGGTCCAAGCCAGCAAATTATAAAATGGACTGCGTTGGTATCTGTTCATTTTACTTTAATGTTACCAAAGCATTAATAAGTCCTAGGGTAATTGTGCTATGCCGAAACAATCTTATCGTGTAATCAACTTTTCAAATATTCCAAGTCTTTTAAGGTGAGCTCTGTTTCTTTCCTCTTTCTTGTTGGTCAATGTCATTGCACCTTCACACATGCCATCCTCACTTTTTGTTTGTCTAGCCTAAGTCATGCTTTCATCTTGGAAACATATCAATCTAAATGGTGCTAATTGCCACTGTAAATGAGTGCCAAGACATCTAGCACCCCTGGCCCCAGTGCCACTTTAAGTGTTCCTTTTCATGTTGAGATCAAAGAACAAATAATGGAATGAATCATCTTCACAAAATAAGAATATGCCACATATAAACTTTTTTGGCTGAATTTTTTTTCTTAAAAAAAAAAAAAAAGCTTTGAGTGGAAACAAATAATTCTGCCGCAATTACTTTCTTTTATGGTCCTTGGTTAATTTTAACTTGTTAAAAATCTTCTACCTGATGTTTTCTTATTTAAAGGATAGTAATTCTTCTTTGGCAGAACATGATTAACCCAATTATCTAATACTTTTAACTCACTAATCATTGTTTTCCCTGGGTAGCACACCCAGAGGCACCTGAGGCATCTTTCAATCTACTGTACCAATGAGAAACAACAGTTTATTTAAATAATCTATAAAATAAGAAGCACCAGTGACTTCCTTGGACACTATAAATAAACAATGACTCAATCTATAACTGAGCAATAAAAGAAAAGAAAACCGGGGAGTCGGGCTGTAGCGCAGCGGGTTAAGCGAAGGTGGCGCAAAGCACAAGGACCAGCATAAGGATCCCGGTTCGAACCCCGGCTCCCCACCTGCAGGGGAGTCGCTTCACAGGCGGTGAAGCAGGTCTGCAGGTGTCTATCTTTCTCTCCCCCTCTCTGTCTTCCCCTCCTCTCTCCGTTTTTCTCTGTCCTATCCAACAACGACGACAACAATAAAACAACAAGGGCAATAAAAGGGAATAAATAAATAAAATAAAATATTTAAAAAATTATTTTTTAAAAAAAGAAAACCTTAAGCATGATTTTTTAATTTGTAAAAAAAAAAAAAAGACATTGATATAAAAATTTCAAACAATTGGATATTTCTTCCCAGCATAAATGTAGCCAAAACCTTAGTAGCATCATCTATAAGTAAATGTTCTTATATTAGTATGACTAACATGTGAGGAGGGACAGGAGGTGGTGCACCAGTTGAAGTGCACATAATACTATGCCCAAGAACCCCATGCAAGGACAAGCGCAAGGATCCCAGTTGGATCCTAGGATCCCCAACTATAGGGGGAGACACTTCACAAGTGGTGAAGCAAATCTACAGGTGTCTATCTTCTTCTCCCTCTATCTGTATCCCCTCCTCCTCTCAATTTCTTTCTGTCCTATCCAATAAGCAGACTCCTAGTGCCAGGACCAAGCCCCACTGATAACCCTGGAGGCAAGAAAGCAAAATCAAAAAGCATATGGATGAGTGAATATGAGCATGTGTGTGTATACACATTGATGCAACAATTAGATTATAATATGAGAATTATGCTTTACTTCAACAGTACTGAATCTATACAATCCAGCACATGCCTATAACACAACATTCATATAATGTATAATTATTGAAGAAATTATATATATATTTGATAATACAAATGCTATAGCATATAACTGAAAATTTTAAATTCCATATATATATATATATATATATATATATATATATACACACACAAATATATATATAGAGAGAGTATATGTGGTAATTTATAGGAAATTCTTGGCATATTAAAGTAAAGCTTGCCATCTGAAACTATTTACAGCAGAAACTTTCTTGAAAATATTTGACACCTCTGTTTAAAACAAATTAAAAAATTCTGGGAGCTGGGCGGTAGCGCAGCTGGTTATACACACATGGCACAAATTAAACAATTCTGACATATAGTAATGCAGTAGTACTTTTGAATTTATGCATATCCCAAGCTTTATTTTTACCTCATATGGCCTACCTTAATTAGTGGATCTAGAATATCAGTTTTATGTTTCTTGTAGAACTCTCTTATGTAATTAGTCACATTCCAATCAAACTTACATTAAAATAATAAGCAATGATCTCTACCTGCAATCGTGAATAGGGCATCTGAGAGCCATCACACAGCAGGTAAATAAAGCTCTAACTAACTTTCTCCCATTTCTTCCATGTTATGTTCTTCATAAAAGAATTGCAAGATGTGATGTCACTAAAACTACCAATAGCTTTATAAGTGAGGCCATGCCACAGACAGCTGGTTTTTTTTATCTGCTTCCTTTTATTTAGTTTCACTATACTCCTTTTAGAGAATGTTTAAGCCAAGCTTTTAAAGATAAATGTTGTAATCCTTAAATGAAAAGACAGATACAAAAAAGACAATAATAAATATACTAAAATATTACTTGACAAAATAACTGACATTTGGAGTCACTTCTTAAGTTAAATACTTGACTACAATCTCCATGAGAACATTTTATTTGTTCGGTGCAAAACTCCAATATCTAAGTAACTATAATTTGCAGTATAACCTCAATGAATATTTAGCTAAGTTCATCAATTTACATGATATCTTAAATACAAAAATATGACAAAGAAGAGGTTAAATGAGACATGCAGGTAAAACTATAAATGTTTTCTATTCTTCTTTTTGGGTATTTGATATAGTCACAGTTTATACTACAGATGAGTAGGGAGGGTGACCTGATTTAAGGAAAGTTAATGAAGAGGATTTTTCTAGAATCCTTAGGGAAAAAAAATTTAAAATGTCTCTAAGTGTCAAGAGATGGTTCATCTGGTAGAGTGCACACTTTATTATGCACACCTCACCGTGCCTGAGGACCCAGTTTCAAGCCCCTTGCTACCACATGGGAATACACCTGCACAGGGGATGTTGCATCCATGGTGGAACAGTGCTGTGTTATCTTTCATTCTCTCTCATCTATGTTAAAAATAAAAGAAGAAAGTAAGTGTTCACCAGGAGCAGAAGAATTGTATAGGTATGGAACTCTAGAAACAATCCAAGTGGCAAAAATAAATAAATTAAAATATATACCTGAAATACCCACATTTTATAAATACAATTTTATGAAATTCTTGAAAATAATCTAATGTAAATGTACTTTGCTGGTCATTTATTGATAATTACTGAAACTAAGTAATAGGAACAGGGGGATTTATTCTATTTACTTTGTGTAAATTTGAGGTTTTTCATAGTAAACTACTAAATATGAGTACATATATATATATAGATATATATATTTGTTCAGTATTTAATCAATTAAAAAGAAAAGTTAAGAGCCTTCTAACACAATTATTCTTCCCTTGCCAGAACTAAAGAGGGATATTTTGGCTGTGCAAGATGATATACAAACAGGTAAAGTGCCTGAACTTTCAGAAATAAATAGTGGTATCAGTAGCAAGTTCCTTTACATAGAGTAGGACCAACATGGTCATGCAAGGTGCAAAGTTGTGATGAAACCAATGTCCCCAGTGGTTTTCCACAGGTGTAATATTCCAAGTTGCACTTACACTCCTCCTACCTTCAGTGCTAGGCTTCCATAGCTTCCAGAGCCCAAGCACACAAAACTGATTGTAGCTCTCCCTATAAAGGCCCAAGTAGCAAAGCATGGATAACTGGGGCCCACTCCCCACTTCACCAAAAATCCATACAAATCTGTCTTCAGAGTAAACCACCAGTAGCAGCAGATAACCATGATTAGGGCTGGGTGAAAGGTCTGGGAATATAGTAATTGAGATCAGGCAGAGAACAAGCCTGAGCATAATAGAAGAGATGATAATGAAAAAATTTACAACCAAGATATTCCAATCAACCAAGTACAATAATTGAAGGAGATACTGATAGACCATTCTCACACTACATACCTGCAGTCCTAAAAACAAAAACATATCTTCAAATCTAGAGGCACAGCTCCTCCTACAAAGCAAATATCCAGAAAAACCTGAATCCAGTAATCTGAATAAATGAGAAAGAAAAATTCCTTCAAAGTAACTCTTTTTAACGACTATATTAAGAAGTAATAATTTACAAGGCAGTTTATTATCACATGAGCACAGTTTCTTATTTCTTTTTTAAATTTTTTATTATCCTTATTTATTTATTGGATAGAGACAGCCAGAAATCAAGAGGGAATGAGGGGATAGAGATGAAGAGAGAAAGAGAGACACCTGCAGTACTGCTTCGCCTCTCGTAAAGCTTTCCCCCTGCAGGTGGGGACCAGGGACTCAAACCTGGGTCCTTGCACATTGTAACATGTGTGCTCAACCAGGTACACCATCACCTGGTCCCCCAGTTTCATCATAGATGACAGTCATCATAGGTAAATAAACCCGTAGACAGAAAGGGGGTTAGGAGCTATTCTCAGGACTAAAAACCAATTGTTTAGGGATGGCTGGCAACAAATTGGGAGATTGGCAGCTGAGCTGTACCACTTCTGGGTCCGAGTTTAAGCCTCAAAGTACTGTTAAAAAGAAAAAAAAAATCACCTAAAAACTTGAGTTTACAACTGTGGTTTCCTGAGTTTCCAATGCTGTTGCCCAACAGGCTGGAACAGCAGCAAGGAAACCCTATACTGACATGAGGGACACTGGTCAAGCCTGGTGACTCAGGATAAAATCTCCCTTCCCCAAACAGCAACAAAAGTACAGCAAAAGAGGGAACTGAGAAATACACAGACAGCAATGACAGAAAACCCACATGAACAGACAGGCACAGGTGTAGAAAAAATGACAGAGAGAATTCAGAAAACTTATGAAATCACTTCAAAAAATCGTAAAAACTTGCTGAGCAGTAGCACAGCAGATTAAGTACCCACAGCACAAAATGCAAGGACCCTAGTTAAGCCCCCATGTTCCCACCTGCAGGGGGGTCGCTTCGCAAGCAGTGAAGCAGGTCTGCAGATGTCTATCTTTCTCCCCTCCTCTCTGTTTTCCCTTCCTTTCTCAATTTCTCTCTGTCCTATCCAACAACAGCTATAACAATAATAACAACTACAACAAGGGCAACAATAAGGGCAACAAAATGAGAACAATGGCCTCCTGGAGCAGTAGATTCGTAGTGCAGGCACCAAGCCCCAGCAATAATCATGGAGTCAAAAATAATTAATTAATTAATTAATTAATTAAAAAACTAAAGTCAAGATTCTAGAACTCAGTGATCACTTTACTAATAATTACAAAGCACGGGAAAAAAATGAACAAAAAAAGTCAAAACAGAATTACAAGACCTGAGTGGGAAGGGTAGAGAGCATAATGGTTATGCAAAAAGACTCTCATGCCTGAGGTTCTAAAGTCCAAAATTATATTTCTACACCATCATAAACCAGTTTAAAAGTGTTCTGGTAAAAAATAAACAACAACAACAAAACAGAATTACAAAGCCTAAAGATACTTTGAACACAGTTCAAATTGAGGTTAAGAGGTCTCAAAAGTAGACCTACCAGTTGCAGGAGAGAATATCAACACAGAAGATACAACCACCACACTCTGTGAATTTAAAACTTTTGGAGGAAAGGTTTAGGAAAAATGAAGAACTTCTCAATTAAGTAGCAGACTCCTAGAAAGAAAAAAATCAAAGATATTGGGATCCTTGAGGAAGAGGAGGTGGAGCGAGGAATAGAGAACATATTCAAAGAACTTTTAGCAGAAAAATTTCCATACCTGAGCAATGTTAAAAACATAGAAATGTAAAATGATGAATGCACACCTACATTGTTGAATCCAACACAACACACACCATGGGGTATCAGTGTAAAACTATCCAAAACCATGGACAAGGAAAAAAATATTGTAGGCTGCCAGGTAAAGGATGAAAGTCACATAAAAAAAGCAGACCCATCAGGGTTTCATTAAATTTCTCATCATAATGTAGCAAAGAGGGAGAGGTGTGGGATATTCAAAGTATTAAAAAAATAATAATTGGCAACCATGAATTCCATATCATGCTGAACTATCCTTCAAATATGAGGGAGAAATAAAGATATTGCAAACATTAAAAAACTGAAGAAATTTTCCACTTCAAAACATGTCTTACAAGAATTACTGAGAGGAGTCCCACATGAAGAGAAGCAGCAAAGGAACTCCAACTTTTAATGAGACCATCAGTATTAGAAGAGAACCAGGAACACAACAACAGGGAAAACAAGAGATGTAAAAGAGAAGAGCAAATTGTCAGAGAGAGTAGCAATGGTCCAATGTTGTCCATTTTAGTTTAAAGAAAACTAATAATTTATAGTTGATATCTATGTTCTATTTACCAACTATAGTACAGGGTCTAATTTGTAGTAGACAGAGTTCTCATAGCTCTCAATTTCTTGCAGGACTAAATCATAAGGCTACTGCTGGCAGAAGGGAAAAGCTAGTCAAGCAATAAATATACACCTAATAATGTTTGCCTTCAGTAGCTACCATTATCCCCTTATAATAAACCTGACCTCCTAGATAACTTCTTTTACTTTGATTCATTCAATTTAGTCACTAAACCCTACTTAGCAGAAACTATGGTAATTGCTATTGATAAAAAGATGAATGGGTCCTTTTCTGATAACCTAGATGGTAAAACAAGGATATAACTGCAGTATAATTTTATAAGGTCCTTAATAGATAAAAAACAGACTGCAATTTTCATTATGTATCTGGCTACTTATAATGATCTACCTTAATTTTTTCCATGCACTCTCTCTACTCTGTTGGTTAATCTTCTATCCCTCAAGGAATATCTCATAAGTGTTTTCAGAAAAGAATCTTCAAAAACTAACACACTGTATATTTAAGAGTAAAGTATGTATGTCATACATAAATACTCTTGAATTTTAACAAGTAATCATTTGAGGAAAAAGAAAACTTTATCCCGTAAGGTGTCACAGAGTCACTTCATATTGTATGGGAAAGTAAAATATTGTTAACTCCTAAAGTACTCTGTAAATATTATCCAACTATGTTAATACAACCATACTCTGAATTACTTATGCTGTAAACTTGGGATTCATCTTGCATCGCTTTTTCTCCCTTAATCTGTACCTACATCATCTACTTCTATAACTGATTTTACTTCCTATGAGAGTGAGAATTATCATAATAATGTATTATTGGAGTTCCAGATCCCAAAAGAACTTCAAAAATCATTTTTTTAATTTTGGCATCAGACTCTAGTTAGAATACAAATTGTGTCATGTCATTTATCTTCCTTAACACCATAGTGGAGATTAATAAAATAATTTACAAATAGAGTCAATCAAAATACTTTTAAAATTAAGCTAATAAAATAAGCAATGGCAATTCTAATATATTACAGTGGGAGGGGATGAACAGATAGACTCATTTTTTGTCATGAATTATTGTTGGGCCTCCATTTCTGAAGGACTCTATGGTCTTAGAATCTATTTATCTACCTATTATATATATATATATATACATATATATATGTATATATATATATATATATCAAATGGTATTAAAGAAAATGAAGAGGGCTATAGAAAAGGAAAGAAAGAGGAGAAGCACTATAGAACTACTCCTCTACTGATGAAGCTTTCTAGTACAAGTGCTCCCATGTAGTAACTTGGGGCTCAAACCTGAGTGTTCATGCAGATAAAGTATACACTTTACCATGTGCTCTTTAATAGGTAAGCTTCCTCCAGCTCCTAAATGTTAAAAAAAATTTTAAGTATTAGAATATATAAATACTAAGAGAGTATTAAAAACACACGATGAAATACACAGGGAAAATTTCAATAAAAGGCATGACATTCAGAGAAAACTGAAATTTTCAAAATTGACTTGGTAATAGAATAGTTTAATAGACCAGAAAAGATAGAATGTATTAATTACTTTTTTTTTTTTTACTAACAAATGACACTGGAGGAAATTCAATAAATTTTCAAGCATCAAAGGTAGCCCATGCATTAAGAATTGTTTCTTAATACTTTCAGGGTGAAGTTATGGTAACGTATTCTCAGGAAGTTGGCCCTCCCCCAGAAAAACAAATGTTAGAATAAATCAGCTTAGTGAATTTCATCAGAGAATTGCTGGGAATCTGGTAAAGAAAGAAACCTCACTATCTGAAAGTTGGTAATTGGACAGAGGGAGCAGAAGTGAAAGGAAATTTTCAAACAGAAACATGGCACCATGAGCCAGAAGGTGCCATATTTGCAAGTACTCTGAATTTTATTTATTTATTTATTCCCTTTTGTTGCCCTTGTTGTTTTTTATTGTTGTAGTTATTACTGTTGTTGTCGTTGTTGGATAGGACAGAGAGAAATGGAGAGAGGAGGGGAAGACAGAGAGGAGGAGAGAAAGATAGACACCTGCAAGACCAGCTTCACCGCCTGTGAAGCGACTCCCCTGCAGGTGGGGAGCCAGGGTTCGAACTGGGAATCCTTATGCTGGTCCTTGTGCTTTGCACCACCTGCGCTTAACCCGCTGCGCTACAGCCGGACTCCCAAGTACTCTGAATTTAAAGGGCCCACAGGAACTATTCAGAAAGTAGGTGGCTTAAGAAAAGGAACTTGGAACTGCTGTTTGGGAGATCTACAAGCCTCAGGCTCTTACATGAATTCCAGGCAGCTATTCTTGGAACCAAGAAACTGAACTTTATCCTAGTGGCAGCAGGGGAATCACCCAAATTAAGTGATCCCAGATGCCATGCAAAAACCTCATTAATAAGATCAGACTGATCTGCACGGAAGACATATGACTTTGAGCTGATAGAGTTTCTACCTTCAAGAATCAATCTGGGAGGAGAATGAGGCTTGAGATGTCTTGTCCACATCCCCCAACCCCATAATCCACAAACAACCTGTTTAAGAGCTACCAGGAATCACAATAATATGTCACTCCTTGAAAATTCATCTTCACCCACAACTCGCATACAAAAGCTGGCCAACAACAGAAACCAAAAAGAAAGAAAGATGAGTAGAAGAAGGGAGACTCTAGTTTTAGACAGTGAAAAATAAGGGTCAAACAATAATGCAGATTCACTGAAGCTGTCAAGGAAACAGACTTACCCATGTAGAAGAGATCAGAAATAGAAGACAAAATGACAAGACTTTTTAGCTGTAAATTAGCAGGGGAAAAAATGGGTTTAGAAAAAATGAGGCAAATTTTCAATAGACTGAAGACTCATCAGGAAAGCAAATGTCAGCATTATCAGAGTCTCGGAGAGAGAAAAAGAAGGGAATAGAGAACGTATTCAATGGAATAATAGCAGAAATTTTTCTACATCTGGGATTTGGTCAGAATATAGATATTCAATAAGCAGAGAAAATGACCAAAATCCTAAATCCAAATATACCTTCACCAAGACACATATGTTGTGAATTTATCAAAAGTCAAGGACAAGAAAAAAATCTTATAAGCTGCCAGGGAAAAGAATATGACTTTTAAGAGCAGTATAGTCAGACTTGCATCAGAGTTTTTTGTTTGTTTTAGATATTTGGATTTTTTCTTTTTTAAAAAAATTATTTTTATATTATAGAATTACATGTCAACAGGGGTTTGAACCCACACTATTCCCACCACCAGAGTTCTGAATCTTCAGTCTCCTGACTACAGTCTACCTGGTCCATGCATCAGACTTTTCTTCAGGAAGTATGTAGGCCAGGAGAGAGTGGAGGGGTATATTCAAGGTTATAAAAGACAACAGCCAGTTACACATTCTTTACCCTGTGAGACTATCACTCAAGTACTAACAATCAATCAAAACAGCGGCAGATATACAAAACTAAAGGAGTTTGCAGAGAAAATCAAGGAAAATTTAATTCTTATCAAGGTGATACACATTAAAACAGACCCAGTTGGGAGTCAGGTGGTAGCACAGCGGGTTAAGCACACACGGTGCAAAGCGCAAGGACTGGAAAGGATGCCGGTTCGAGCACCTGGCTCCCCACCTGCAGGGGGATTCCTTCACAGGCGGTGAAGCAGGTCTGCAGGTGTCTATCTTTCTCTCCCCATTTCTGTCTTCCCCTCTTCTC
Organism: Erinaceus europaeus; assembly: GCF_950295315.1. NCBI lineage: Eukaryota > Metazoa > Chordata > Mammalia > Eulipotyphla > Erinaceidae > Erinaceus > Erinaceus europaeus. Next base: position 87,774,999 of record NC_080170.1, on the reverse strand, counting down.
TCCATTTCTCTCTGTCCTACCTAACAATGACAACATCAATAACAATAATAACTATAACAATGAAAAACAACAAGGACAACAAAAGAGAAAATAAATAAATAAAATATTAAATAAATAAATAAAATAAAACAGACCCAGAAACACAAGAAACATGCAACCGCTTCAAAACATGAAAATGGGGGAAAAACTGATTAAGAAAGGTTAGGGGCCGGTGGTGGAGCACCTGGTTAAGCACATGTATTACAATGCACAAGACCCTGGTCCTCACCTGCAGGGGAAAGCTTTACAGGTGGTGAAGCAAAAAAAGAGATCCAAAGATCAGCAGGAGACAGGAACCAGATAAATCAGAGTAGAAATCAACAAAATAGAAAACAAAGAGACCATCAGGAACACTGATGAAACCAAGAGCTGGTTCTTTGTAAAGATAAAATAAAATAAAATAGATAAACCACTAGCTAAGCTCACTAGGAGAAATAAGAGAAATTTATGGTAAAAATCAGTAAGAAACAAGAAAGGAGGTATTACAGTAGGCAAGGCAGAAATACAAAGACCACGAAAGATTATTGTAGACATCTATATGGAAGTTAATTTGAGAACATACAAGAAATGCACACATTCTTATAGTCATACCAACTAGGCAAGGATGTCTACTTTCACTTCTATTCAGCATAGTTCTAGAAGTCCTCACCATTGCAATGAGGCAAGAAAGAGATATCAAATAAATACAAATAGAAAATAATGAAGCAATGAATTGAAATTATCATTATTTACAAATGATGTGCTGTTATACCTAGACTACCCCCAAAACTCTACCAAAATCTACTGAAAATCCACAATAAATCCATTAAAACAGCAGGCTACAAAATCAATACTCATAAATCTGTGGCATTTCTTAGTATAAAAGATGGGCCAGAGAGAATGAAACTCAAGGAAGCAGTCCCATTTGTAATTCAAACCAAAAGATAAAATACCTGGGAATAAACCTTAAAAAAAAAAAAAAGGTGAATGACCTTTACAATGAAAACTGTAAGATACTGTTAAAAGAAATAAAGGATAACCACAAAGATACAGAAGAACATCCCCTGTTCATGGACTGGAAGAATAAATATTAAAATGGCCGTCATGCCAAAAGCAATTTATAGATTCGATTCAATCCCTATTAAATACTCCAACAGCATAATTAAAGGAAATTGAACAACTTATTTAAAAAAAAACCTTGTGTATCTATACAAAAGCACAGATAGCAAAATCACTCCTAATGAAAAAGAAGAGAAATGAAAGCATGGCAATATCAAATTAAGAAGCTTCTACACATCAAAAGAAAAGTCCATATAGATAAACAGGAAACCTAACAACTGAGAGAAGATATTTGCATACTGCACTTCAGACAAGCAGTTGATGTCAAACATCTATAAAAAACTCAAACAGCTCAACTGAAAGACAAAAAAATAACCAATAAAAGTGGGAAACACAGAACTCTGATGGTGGGAATCATATGGAATTTTACCATTATAATTCTGTAAATCAATATTAAATCACTAATAGAAATAAAATAACAGAATTAAACCATGAAAATAGTAAAACTTATTAACATTATAAAAAGTGTCTATACCTAGGAACTGAATACTGCACTTAATAGAAGAAATACTAATACTATTATTAAATGAAAAGTACATATAGGGGCCAGTGGTGGTATACCTGGGAAAGTGCACATTACCAGGCACAAGGACCTAGGTTTAAGCCCCCACTCCTGCAGCAGAGAGATTCTTCACAAGCCATGAAGTAGGTCTGTCAGTGCCTATCTATCTACCTGTCTGTCTATCTCCCATATGGAAATGCAATAGGTTTATGTTTACTGATTTTATAACCTGTTACATTATTAAATTCATTAATTATTTCTAGTAAATTTCAGGAATTTTTAATATATATTATCATGCCAGCTGCTAACAGTGATACTTTTATCTTGATTTTTTTAATTTGTGTTTTTAAATCTTGTTGTGTAAAAGCTCTGAGACTATGTAGAGCAGTACAGATGAGAATGAGTATCCTCTTGTTCAAGATATTAAAAAATATGCTTTTATGTACTGTTTATGTTTTTAATATGCTTTGCATGACAGAAATAAACCTACGAAGTAGGATGCACAGAGAAGTAAAACATAGCCCTTTTTTTGAGAAAAAGTGAATCATAGTAATGGAGTGTAAAAAGTAAGAGTGCCTATTTCAAGCTGAGGGATTCTGGAAAAAATCCAGGCCAAAGATGTCTGTTATAATCTAAAAAAATAAGTAAGAGATGACTATGCAGTTTACGAAGCATGATCTGTTTGGTTAGTGATAACTGTATGCACAAAATAATGAAAATCATAAATAATGTGGTGTTTGCAGGAAGCCATTATGGCCAAACATCACAGGTATTACAAATTGGGATTTTGATGTATTTGCTGTTTGTAATTATTTCTTCATTTAAGAGCATATGTGAATTTGTTTCTAAGATCCTTAATTATGTCATAGAAAATTTTTAAATGACATTCAGTCAAATGTTCAAATACTTTTTATTACAGAGTGTATTGTTTGCCTTTTAACTATGATTTTTGCTATAAGACCTTTTATATTTTTCATGTATTTAATTATCTTTTTAAATATATATTTATATATATTAATTTTTCATATTGGTTCTGTCTTTGCTTTTATGTTTAGAAAGATCACCTCAAACTCAGACAAAAAATTCTCTTATATTTGCTTCTAGTTATTTTATGTTTTTATTGTTACATATAACTCTTTAAACCATCTAGAATTTTATTTTGATATACAATGTGACATAGACTCTGAATTTACTCTATGCTAAATATTTAACCAGTTGTCCCAGCATCATCAATTGAAAAAAAATCTATGTTTTCCCCTTGATTTGAAATGCATTATTTATTATATGCTAAATACTTAATTTACAAATGGGGTTTTGTTTCATGTCTTTGTATTTGATTTCTAGCCTTCTTTTCTCTTCAGTTCTGTCAGTTTCTGTACTCATTATTTAGACTATGTTTAAAGAAATATTGTAGCTTTTACAGTACAGTTTACTTCTATTAATGAGTTTCTTTTTTTTAGTTCAAAAGAATAGTGAGTAGTTTTATCTTGTTAGTCTTCCATAATAACTTGAAAAGAATTTAATCAAGCCACCATATCACCTACCCACGTTCAATTTAACTGAACTTCTAATAGAGGATAATTGTATTTATAAATTGTTTTGAGGTGAATTTACATACAACCTCACCATCTAAAAACATGCCTTAAAAGTTTTAAGATGCTATTTACATTATTTAGTAACTTTTAATTTTTTTTCTGTATTTTATGTTATTTTTGTCAGTGGCAGCCTGTATTTTCCTATTGTTTTTTAAATTTATTTATTTGTTAACGAAAGAGAGAAGGTGAGAAAACTAGAGCTTTACATCATTCTAGTACATGCAATGCCAGGAATCAAACTCCTGGCATCATGCTTAACAACCTTTACTCTAACTTCTAGGCCATTATTAATGTATATTACATTAACTTAATGTATATTATGTAACTTACTCTTTTTGATATAGTGAAAATGCGCACACACACACACACACACACACACACTGAGAAATCAATCTACTGATATCTCTTATCAGCTAGTAGTTTGTTAGGTTTCTCATGAAAGCCATTTCTTCAGTAATAATGATTATATGGTTTTTTTTTCATTGCATCCAGTATTATCATTGGGCACTGGTGTCAGCACTATGAATTCACCATTCACTGTGACCATGTTTTACTTTCTATTTTATTAGACAAGAGAGAGAGAAATTGAGTATGCAATCACTATCAAGTTGCCAATGGTTTACTCCAAGGAAATAGAACAAAGAAATATTAAAATGTGTAAGGAACCACAAAAGACTACATTTTGTTATAGTTAAGTGTGAGAGCAGAGAAAAAGAAGGCATCATGCTCTCAGTGCTCAAATTATACCACAAATAAATAGATATTAAAACAATGTGATACTGAAATAAAACTAGAAACAGATCAATGTAACAAGATAGTCCAGAAATAAATCTACACATATATGCACATATAATATGTAAACAAGGACCCAAGAATATACAATGGTTGAAAGAGACACTTCAACAAATGGTGTTGGGAAAACTGAAGTTACATATTTAAAAAAGGAAAAGGAAAAGAAACTAGATCATTATTTAACACTGTATATTAAAATTAAGACAGGGAATTAGAGTAGATACCAGTCACAAAGGGATGGGAAATTGTATCCATGTGTCAACATCTGATTGTAAAACATTAACCTCCCAATAAAAAGATTTTTAAAAAGGTAAAGGGGCGGGGAGGCAGGCAGTGGTTCACCTGGTCTAATGCACATGTTACAATACTCAAGGATCCAAGTTCAAATCCCTAGTCCCCACCTGCACAGGGAAAGCTTCACAATGGTGAAACAGTCCTGCAAGTATTTCTATTTCTCTGGCCTCCTCTCTCATTCCCCTTTCTCATAATTCGTGCCTAAATATATAAATAAATATCAAATAAATAAAATAGTTAAAGTGTATTAAATACTTGAATATCATTAACAAAACCATAAAACCTATGGAAGAAAATATATGTGATACACTCCAGGTTCTCAACATCAGAGATGAATTTTAAGACTCAGCTCCAATGTTAAAGGAAACAAAAGGGGGCCATCCAATGGTACATACCATTAAGCGCATGCAGGTGTCTGTCTTTCTCTCCCCCTCTCTGTCTTCCTCTCCTTTCTCCATTTCTCTCTGTCCTATCTAATAACGACGACCTCAATAACAGCAACAATCATAACTACAACAACAATAAAAAACAAGGGCAACAAAAGGGAAAATAAATAAATATTAAAAAAAAAACTTAAGAGGGGAGTGGGGCAGTAGTGCAGCAAGTTAAGCGCAGGTGGCGCAAAGCGCAAGGACCCAAGTAAGGATCCCGGTTATAGCCCCCGCCCCAAAGGACCCAAGTGGTAAGGATCCCTGTTAGAGCCCCCCACCACCTGCAGGGGAGTCTTCACAGGCGGTGAAGTAGGTCTGCAGGTCTCTTTCTCTTCCCCTCTCTGTCTTCCCCTCCTCTCTCCATTTCTCTCTATCCTATCCAACAACAACAACATCAATAATAACTACAAGGACAACAAAAAGGAATAAATAAATATTTAATTTTTTTAAAAAACTTAGAAAAAAAAGGGTCGCTGGGGATGGTAGATTCCTAATGTTGGTACCCAGTGCTGGCAAAAAATATATAAATACATAAATAAAAGAAAGAAAAAAAGAAAAAATAAATTAAAAGGAGGGGGAGCAAAAGGAACATTAAACAAATGAGATTACATCAGTTATTTAAAGTTTTTACACATCAAAAAAAATGCCACATATAGTAAAAGAAAACCTAGCAACAGGAAGAATATATTTGTATATCATATGTGCAACAAGGGATTAATATAAAATATTAAATAGGGAGTCCGGCGGTAGCACAGCCGGTTAAGCCCACATGGCGCAAAGTGCAAGGACCATAGGAAGGATCCGAATTAGAGCCCCTGAATCCTCACCTGCAGGGGAGTCGCTTCACAGGCGGTGAAGTAGGTCTGCAGGTGTCTGTCTTTCTCTGCCCTTCTCTGTCTTCCCCTCCTCTTTCCATTTCTCTCTGTCCTATCCAACAACGACGATATCAACAATAACAACAATAATAACTACAACAACAATAAAAAATAAGGGCAACAAAAGGGAAAATAAGTAATAAAAAATTTTAAAACTTAAATATATAATCGTACCACAAAAATGAAAGCAACCAAAAACATATAATAAAAAAAGGAAAAGGATCTAAAAAGACACTTCTCCAAAAAAGATAAAGACACAGACACATAGAAAATTCTCACCATTAGTTATCAAGGGGAATGTTTAATACAAATTAAAACCTCAGTGAGTTGTCACTTCATGCCGATGCCAGTGGCTTACTTAAAAAAGTATTAAAATAGGGTCAGGTGGTGGTGCACCTGGTTGAGAATATGCATTAAAGTGTACAAGGACCTCCGTTTAAGCCCCCATTCCCCACCTGCAGGAGGGAAGCTTCACAAGTGGTGAAACAGTGCTGCAAGTGTCTCTTGGACTCTCTCCCTATTTATATTTCCCTTCCCTTTCAATTTTGCTCTGTCTCTAGACAAAATAAATAAATAAATATTAAAAAAAAAAAGATTGAAAACAATGGCTGCTAGCAGAAATATAGGCAAAAAAACAAAAACAAGACAAAAAAAAAAAGTGGTCCAGGAGGTGGCGCAGTGGGTAAAGCATTGTATTTTCAACCATGAGGTCCCGAGTTCAGTCCCCCGCAGCATATGTACCAGAGTGATGTCTGGTTCTTTCTCTCTTCCTATCTCTCAAATAAATAAATAAATAAATTCTAAAAAAAAAATAAACAAAAACCCCTCTCATCTCACTAGTGAAGTAAACTGGTGTAGTCTCTATGGAAAATGGCAATGGACATGCACACATACATACATACATACATACATCTAAGTCCTGTAATAATAAGCATTTATCCAAAATGGCTGAAAGAATAAAGTACCATTATGTCTATAGTAGCATAATTAGAAAATGGTCAAAATATGAGCTTTACCTTAAACACTTACCAATAGGTAGGTGACTTGGTAAAAGATGTCGTAGGATATATTCAATGGAGTAAAATCCAATTGTTTAAACATACTAAATAATAACTCTTTGAATAAAATAAATGATTATATAAGGAAGTGAAACATAATCACTGGATGGTTTCACACATATGTATACTATAACTATATGAAGTAGATGAACTTCCAAACAACATTAACTCTTAGACTAACTAAGACCTAAAATTATCAAATCAGAACAGCTCCAGCTGTGCTTCTCCTGGCTGTACCAGACCAGAGTTTTTCTAATTTTCATGATTCCATTGAAATACTGCTGTTCAATTTTTCCAGTAAGAATAAATGATTATATACAAATGAATTCACTTAGCTACAATAAGGAGCTGATTTTCATTAATATGTTATAATGTGTCTTCTTAATCAAAATTTTGAGAGAAAGTAACAGCAAGAACTTTTGATTATCCAAACGTTTTTTTACATCTCAGTCTTAAAACACACAACCCTACCTACTGCTAATGTCAATTTATTGTCACAATGTCAGCTATATATACGTCAAAGCCCAATATGCTATATCTTCCTATAGACTGAAAATAAAATCATTAAATTATTTAATGCCAAGGAAGAAAGTCATCCTTTTCTCCTTCTTATGTCTTTGTTTCTCAAAACTATTATCAGATGGGCCATGCAAACAACTAAAAACAAAAAATTATATGGTGTAGTTAATTGAAAAAATGCTCTTGCTGCACACAGAAATTGACACTAAGTGCTGTATTAGCAGGAAATCAGTGATTTTCAATTGACATTGCACAGGAAATCATTTAGTGTCAATTGATATTAAATGGGCAAAATTGTACTGAATTAGTACAAAATGATTTGGTGGAAAGAAATGTGCTTCCATTAGATGACTTGATATTAAGTGGGCTCAAATGTAATAAGTTTTAGAGGTCACTAGTCAACAAAAATTAGGGCATGCTATCCAACCCTGAGCACATCAGACCAATTGCTTTTAAAATCCTTATATAAAAAAGTTAGTATCACATTATTCAACACAAATTTATCTCCCTCTAAGCTTTTCAAGAGAAGTTGGAAAAATCAAATTGTTCAAATAAGTTAAATTAACTAGTGGTAAGGTTCATGACTTGTTGGATGTATTTGGTGGTCTTAATACTTTTAAATATATATTCTATAGTATCTGTCTTTCTCTCTCCTCTCTATCTTCCCCTTCTCTCTCCATTTCTCTCTGTCCTATCCAACAATAATAATAATAACTACAACGATAGAACAACAAGGACAACAAAAGGGAATAAATTTAATTTTTTTTAAATCTATGAAAGTCCAAGAGGTGGATTACCTAATATACAATATTGCTTGTAGTTTCTGAGGTCCTGGGATGAAACCCATAAATACATGGAACCACCATGAGAATCTCTGTTCATAGTGGAATGGTGCATTGTGATGAACTCTTTTTTCGCTTCCTCATTATCTCTTTTTCTCTCTCTTTCAAAAATAAAGAATAAAAAATGAATTAGTACTGCTGCTTAGTGATGGTATCATGCATGCATGACTCTGAGTTTATTCTCTGGTATTGTGTGCAAATGTATTTTATAGAATCTTTAGCATAAAATAAAAAGTCAAATTGATAGCATCTGTAGTGCATAATATAATCTGTCTCAAGTGTGCTCTTTTGAAATGGCCTTGTTAGTAAGCATATAATAAATCATTGCTTGAATGTGTGGTATCATTGAATATTATGAATTAATCACTTTATATGTCTTCAAAAGAAACTATGTCTTTAAGTATAAGTAATGGAGAAAGGGCAATTAAAAATATAAGAAGCAAAAAAGCAAAAGTTGTATAATAAGTATCACAAATGTATAAATTGCATAAGACATTCTAGGTATTTGGTAGGGGTAAATGATGTATAGAAAACTAAAAAAAGATACTCATTATTAATAATACAAAAACACTGATGGAGAAACAGACATATATGGTATAGCCTACACAAGCATGACAGAATATACCTTCTCTTCAAGAGTGCATGGGTATTTTCCAGAAAAGTTCACATGTCAGACCATGAATAAGCTATCAATGGCTGAAAGAAGCAAACAAAATAGTATGTAACAACTCTAAACCCTAAGAGAACCCATCATGTATGTACAAAAATGTCGACTGAGGTGGACAGTTTTGAAACCTGGCAACACACAGGGGTGCCATGGGACTAAGGGAAGCTTTGGCACTGTGTTATCTCACACACTGTGTCTCTCTTTGAATGTAAATTCAGCCCAGGAGAGTGGGAATAATGAATGTGTGACATTCCAGCTCCACAATTAAAGAAAAAAATGTAGGACCTGGGACACATTAACATGATATAGGATGTTAATAAAACATAAAATATTAATATGATGTAGAATTTATATAAATGATGTCCAAAGTTCAATGTTATCTCACAAAGGGGCTAGAGATATGACTCAACGTTTTAACTAAGAAACTGCATGTCTGAGGACACAGAGTTACCACAATAAGGCAGATCTGGAACCAGAAAACACACAGAATTGCCAAATCAATCTTGAGGAAAAGAAACCGAAATGGAGATATCACACTTCCAGAACTCAAACTGTATTATAAAGCCATCATCATCAAAACAGCCTGGTACTGGAACAAAAATAGGCACACAGACCAGTGGAACAGAATTTAAAGCCCAGAACTAAACCCCCACACCAATGGACATCTAAGGTAAGGGGGCCCATAGTACTGAATGGAGGAAGGAGGCTCTCTTCAATAAATGGTTCTGGGAAAACTGTGGTGAAACATGCAGAAGAATAAAACTGAACCACCTTATCTCACCAGAAACAAAAATCAACTCCAAATGGATCAAGGACCTAGATGTTAGAACAGAAACTATCAAATACTTAGAGGAAAACATTGGTAAAACACTTTCCTACCAAAACCTCAAGAACATCTTTGATGAAACAAACCTAATTGCAAGGAAGATTAAAGCAGAAACAAACCAATGAGACTACATCAAATTGAAAAGCTTCTGCACAGCCAAAGAAACAATCACACAAACAAAGAGAACCCTCACAGAATGGGAGATCTTCACATGCCAGACATCAGACAAGAGACTAATCACCAAAATATACAAAGAACTCAGCAAACTTAGCACCAAAAGATCAAATGACCCCATCCAAAAATGGGCAGAGGATATGAACAAAACATTCACTACAGAGGAGATCCAAAAGGCTAACAAACATATGAAAAACTGCTCTAGGTCACTGATTGTCAGAGAAATGCAAATTAAGACAACACTAAGATACCACCTCACCCCTGTGAGAATGGCATACATCAAAAAGGACAGCAGCAACAAATGCTGGAGAGGTTGTGGGGACAGAGGAACCCTTTTACATTGCTGGTGGGAATGTAAATTGGTACAGCCTCTATGGAGAGAAGTCTGGAAAACTCTCACAAGGCTAGGCATGGACCTTCCATATGACCCAGTAATTCCTTTCCTGGGGATATACCCCAAGGATTCCATAATGCCCAACCAAAAAGATTATGTGTACACCTATGTTCATAGCAGCACAATTCATAATAGCTAAAACCTGAAAGCATCCCACATGCCCAACAACAGGTGAGTAGCTGAGAAAGCTGTGGTATATATACACAATGGAATACTATGCAGCTATGAAGAACAATGAACTCACATTCTCTGTCCAGTCATGGATGGAGCTAGAAGGAATTATGTTCAGTGAGCTAAGTCACTGTTTAATTAATATGAGAGGTGGAAAATTGATTGTATGTCTCAAACCTTTTAAAGCATAGACTGAGTCTTTTCAATACATAGGCTGAGTCTTTGATATGTTGACTTTCTCAAAACCCTAGACCAGGGAGAACAGAAGCAACTGGCAGCACGGCTATGTACAAGATACTGGGTATTATACAGCAAATCCTAACAAAGGGACTTTTCAAAGTTAACCCAATTACCAAATAATGTAATGATAACAGTAACTATCTATTGTCTTCTTGAACCCTAAGACAGCAGGAATCTCTCACATTTCCACTATAGAGACTATATTTCCTCCAGTCCTGGAACCTTAGAGTGGGGCACACTTTCCTGCATGCTTCTCTCAATTCATACCAAATAATATCGTATCTGCCAATCCCAACCTAATCAACACAATGAGTGCCACCTCAGCATGCTTCAGCTCACACTGTGTCCAGAGACTTCAGTTGTGGAATGACAACCCTTCAGCTTCATCACTCGGGTGAGACCTTTCCTTTCATAGTATTCTCTAATTCTGTTCCAGGTGGTTCACTTCGTAACAAAATCCCAAAACCTAGATATAGACCAGGCCCCATGAGATAGAGCATATGTTCACAGATATCCATAAACTAGGGCAGACTTCCCTGGACAGAGGACCCCACCAATGTGTCCTGGAGCTCCACTTCCCCAGAGACCCACCCTAACAGGGAAAGAGAGAGGCAGACTGGGAGTATGGATCGACCAGTCAACGCCCATGTTCCTCAGGGAAGCAATTACAGAAGCCAGACCTTCCACCTTCTGCAACCCACAATGATCTTGGGTCCATACTCCCAGAGGGATAAAGAATGGGAAAGCTATCAGGGGAGGGGATGGGATATGGAGATCAGGTGGTGGGAAGTGTCTACAGTGTACCACTCCTATCCTATGATTTTGTTAATGTTTCCTTTTTTAAATAAATAAATTAATTTTAAAAAGGAATAGATAAATAGTGCCCCAGGAATAGGGCAGTAGGTAAAAGCTCTAGACTTATAGGCATATGGTCCTGAGTTGGATCCCTGGCATCATATGTACCAGAGGCTTATGGCTCATTTTTCCCTCAGTTCTTTATCTCATAAATTAAAATAAATCAATCATTAAGAAGCAAAGGAGAAAGATGGTAATAAAGTTGTTCTAAAAACAGATATTTAAAAAATAATCATTCCCCTGAGAGTGTAAATTTTTTTCTCTGTAGGTCATATTCTTACTTAATTTTTCTTATTATAAAATCCAAGATGTATGAACATGAAAAAAATTCATTTCTAAGTGTAAAGAATGAGGACTGGCAAAATAGCTTGTCCGGATGGATAGTTCATCTTCTTTGGCAGGTTTCAAGCCTGGTCTTCACAGCAGAGGAATCTTCTGTGCTGTGGTATCTTCTCTCTCTCTCTCTTTCTCTCTCTCTAAAAAAGTCAGAATGCCAGCCTAAAGCAATGAAGACCAAGTCACAACAGGAAAGAATAAGGAAATAAATAACTAGGCTGACATAAGAAATTTATGTTAGAAACAACAAATCTTACAAAAATTAATTTGCTTATCAACATTTTTGTATTATAATCAAAGGAATCACTAAAAGTACTGAAATTTAAATGATATAATTCAGCTAAATTTGCTTTTATCTATAATATGAAATGGGTAAAATCTAATGCTTTTGCATTTTAACATAACAATAATTTTACCAGATTTTAATATCACATCATGTTTTGATTTAATTCACACATTCTCTCAATTTTTTTATTTTTCTTTTCCTTTTTTATTTTTGCTCTTTAATGAAGATTACTGGCTTCTTCTCTGATATCATAATTATATAACAATGAGGTTACTTCTTAGCATCTCCTATAAGGTCAATACTAGTCAACTGTGTGATGTGAAAATCAAATAAAAGGAGGGGTTAAATGTTAAACTATACTAAAAGAATATCAGTATCTAATATGTGGGAGATAACAGTCCCATTTTCTTCAGCAGTGATCAAATAGCATGACTGATACTGGGATAGAAAATGACTCAGAAGCACTGTAGTGTTCTAGGAAAAGGGAGAAGGAAAAGTCTAAGACTAGATTGATAATAAATACAGAATCATTGATAAAATTAAGTGTGTGATAAGTCTGGGAAGCAGTTAGAGTAGAAAAGGTTTCAAATGCTTGAAAACTTTGTATTATATATATATTTGTACTGTCTCAAGAAATATACTAAAACTTAGCCTGAAGGGGGCCAGGAGGTAATGCATCGGATTAAGTAAGAGAACCTGGCTTGAAGCCCAAGGACTAGAATAAGGATCTCAGTTTGAGCCTCAGGTTCTCCACCAACAGGAGGAGTCACTTCACAAGTGGTGAAGCAGGTCTCCAGTTATCTATGTTTCTCTCCCCATCTCTGTCTTCCCCTCCTCTCTCGATTCCACTCTATCCTATCCAACAAGGACAAAAATGACAACAATAATAATGACAATAGTAACAATAAACTACAAGGGCAACAAAATGAGAAAAAATGGCCTCCAGGAGCAGTGGATCACTAAGCCCCAGTGATAACCCTTGAGGCAAAAAATAAATAAATAAATAAATAAATAAATAGCTGAACATTTCTAGATAGAAGGTTCAACACAAAATAAGCAAGGCCTTCTCAACAACAAAATTGTTTACCAATAATTTATCTCACTGGAAGAGATTAAAATATTGGAGGTGTTTGTGCAAAAAGTGAGGAATTGGATTCGACTGCCCTCAAGAACAGTTCTATCATCCTACTCTATGACACACCTCAAAGTAAAGAACTGAAATATTTAATTTTGCTGAGCTGTGGATATTTTTCTGATGGTACCTGAAATTTTTAGTTATAAATTTACTCTCATTTTTAATGGCAAAATACGTTAAATGTTCATTTTCCCTAATTTTATAAGTAATTTTACAGTAGTGATTACCTTCGAGAATTTTTTTAACTTCAAGTGGCATATCCTGAAAAAAAGTTAAATTATTAATTGTATTAGCTATTTATTCTACAAATATGAAGTCAGGGCCTGATACACGCCAAAGATGTGAGAATCCTTTGCAGATACCTAGCACAAGAGATGAGAAATTATATCCATGTGTCAACAACTGTTCTGTAAACTATTAATCCCCAAATAAAGTAATTTTTTTTTTAAAGTCCTATTTTCAGGTTTGGAAAAACAACTCCAAATTAGAGAACAGGTTAACATGCATGGGGCCTCAGAAATCCCAGATTCAAATCTGAGTACCTCCATATATGTGCTGGAACTGAGCAGTGCTCCAGTCCTCCTCTCTCTCCCTCTCCTCCTCCCCTTCCCCTCTCCCTTTCCCTCTCTATCTCTCCCGCCACACACACACACTTAAATTGGTGGAAATAAAAACAGTCATACTGTTTGATACCATATAACCATTTAACCTGAATCTGGATCCTAAAGTAATTCTTCTATTTTATCCTCAACTAACAGCCATCCTTAAATTAATAGGTTAATATTATTTAAAAACAGAAATAAATTCCTGACAATACTACTTGCAATTTTAGAAGTATTATCTATAGCATGCTAAGTATTATGAAGAAATATTGTTTCTCAAATTCTTCATTTGCATTATCTACTGCAGTTTATGAATTGGTTTTCAATGATAACATTATGATTCCTATAAGAAAACTTTACCCTGCTATGGGCCAAGTCTGATTCTCCATACCATAACAATGGAATTTGTACATGCGATATCACAGTGAAGAAAATAATTATTAAAAAACAAACAAACAAAAATCTCTCCTGTAGAGTATGGGCTTTTAGTGATAAGAAAAAAATTCATCAAGCAGTCCTCCAGATATTTTTGGCATAAATGCCAATATTCCATTCAAAATTTCAAACTTAAAATTCAATTATCTGTAATGTGCGCTCAACCAGGTGCACCACCACTGGACATCAAATTCAATTATTTGTTACTACATACATTCGATGGTATCTATTTTTCAACAAATGAATTTGTTGCTATAATACAAAAGTTAAAAACTGGTTTGATAAATTTTATCTGTAATTTCTTGCTGTAAGGCATATTAATCATTAATTTTCAGGTTAATTTACTAGTCTTAAAACAATATTTTTGTTGTTTATTGGGAGGATTAATGCTTTACAATTGACAGTAAAATGCAGTAGTTTGTACATGTGTAACATTTCTCAGTTTTCCACATAACCATCTACCACTACCCCCACCCCAGGTCCACCTCTGCCATCATATTCCAGGGCCTGAACACTCACCCCCACCCCAGAGACTTTTACTTTGGTGCAGTATACCAACTCTAGTCCAAATTCTACTTTGTATTTCCCCTTCTGTTCTTATTAAAACAACTGTATACATTATGTATACCTGTGTCTGCTTTGAGAAATAAAAACTCTGAATTGAATCTTTAAAGCAAAAAAGTTTGAGAAAACGCACCACAACAGAAACTGGAAAGGGCAAGAATTTTTTATCTTCATCACCTGAATTGTCCATTTGTATTTTTTCAATTAGTGAAATGAAACCATCACTCCTGTAGAGACATTCTCCCAGCATACAGTAATCTCACCACTCCAAAACAAGTATTGTAAACATTTTAGGTTTTTAATTGTTTTTATTTAGTAACGTATAGTTACTAAATGCTAAATAAGTGTACTTATTTCTCATTAGTAAAGCTAAATAAAGAACTTCTATAGTGATGTCCACCACTAACTGGGTTAAACTCTAAAACACTAAAACAATCTTGGTGGTTATTCAACTGCTGTTACTCTATAGTAAAACCCAAACTTGGAAACCGCCCAGATTTCTGATGATAGATGAGTAGCTAAGAAAGCTGCATTATATAAACAAACGGAACACCACTTCCTGGTGTTAAAAATGATGAAGACATCTCCTTGGCCTCATCTTGGATATAATTGAAGAAATCATGTTCAGTGAGATAAACCAAGAAGAGAAAGGACTAATGATGGATGATTTCATTCCTAGGTGTAACTTAAGAAACAACAACAGAAAGGGGAAACACAAGGTGAAATTTGGACTGGGTATGGTGTATTACACTAAAGCAAAGGACTTTGGGGAAGAGGAGAAGGGAGAAGTGAAAAGCATGTTGAGGTCCTGGTGTTTAATGGAAAAGTATTTAAGTTGGGGGTGAGAATGTTTTGCAGATTCCTGTGACAGGAGATGAGAAATTGTATTCACATGTCAACAACTATATTGTCAAAGATTAATCTCCAATAAAAAATTAACAAAAATAAGAAAATACCAATTTGAATTATTCTATAAACCAGCTATTATTAGTACAAATAAGTACAAAGCAGCACCTATATTATTGTCATATAAACAGTAAGCAAGAAAAATACAAATCCAGTCATTTGATTTATTCCTTCAAAAAGTTTAGCATACTGGGGACTATATGTTATCCTTCTACAACCTGAAATAGTCTTGTCTTGTTTCATCAGTAGAGCTGATTTTTGTTGCTCGGTTTGTTTTCTTTTTCATTTTATTAAGCACAATAGTAAGTAGCTGGACTGATTTCAAGGACTATACAGTAATATTTTTTATTATCTTTATTTATTATTGGATAGAGACAGTCAGAAATCAAGAGGGAAGGGGAAGATAGAGAGGGAGAGAGACAAAGACTAAATGATGATGAGTCATCCTTCAACTATTCATGAAGTTTGAATCGAAGTTTAACAATAATAACTATAACAAGTTTCACTCAACTTTTTTTAATGATAGAGACAAAGGAGGGCTGGGAGTGAAGAAAAGAGAAATAGAGAGAGAGAGAGAGACAGAGAGAGAGGAAAAGGGAGAGAGAGAAAGGCAGGCCCCACAGCACTCAAGATTCCCTCAATATAGTGTAGAGTGGGGACAGGGTTCAAACTTTGGTCGCTCAAGGAGAATTAGCACACTCTCCAAGAAAGCTATTTCACTGGCAAGCTCAATGCTTAATACCGTTAATAAAGGATACAGGTTCAGATACATTCTATGAGTTGCTTCATATTTTTGCAGTTATTTGGCACTGGTATTAGAACTAAGACCTAAATTTTCCTAGTCAGGCATTCTATGATAATACATCATGTGATCTCAGTTAGTAATTCATCTTAGTTCAAGTGAAATTTTAAAATGCATACTTAATTATTATCAAAAGAATAATATTTATATTTATTCATAATTGTGCATACAAAATTACTTGAATAATACCAATTGGTTGATTTGGCACTCTGGTCTATACAAAATTAATCAATCAAGTAAATGAACAAAGAAATGTTAGAGTTGGTGCCCCAATAACTACTAGAGGAACTATTAATGTCACTACAACAATTCCTAATAGTAACATAATATTGTTGAATTTTCTTAGTACTTCATCATGTTCACACTGAATAATTTACTCTTATAATAATTTACCCCACCACATATACTGGAGCAGAATGAAACTGTAATCTGGTCTCTCCTTCATAAAAATAAATATGTCTTTTAAAAGAAGCAAATGAATAAAATTTTCACAAAAACTGAAATGAGTTGTAAACATAAAAATATAGTCAAGCAATAAAAGAAATATAAAACATGATTATCATGGAGTATGGCATTTATTTTAATCTTAGAAAATAGGATTGATAAATTGGTAAGGAAATTAACATACATAATAGTGGATAAGTGGGTCAGAAATTCTTGAGAGTTCTCTGACTACATAATACAGTCTACTATATATCCTTTCTTGCTCCATCAATGATTTTTAATAAGGAAATAAAAACACAAGTGTGCCCTCACATAAAATAATACATATACTTGAAAGACAAATACATCTCTTCTATTATTGAGATATTTATGTTGTGTACAGAAAACAATATATTGTATACTGGAAGGTTTTTTTTTTCCTAAACTTTCTTATCTTCAAAAAAAACTATAAAAAGACACACAGAACTATAAATAACATAGCTTGTGAGTATGAAGAGAGTATTCGGAGATGGGCATTTTTCAGTTTTTATCCAGATAATTAAACCATAGTTATCCAGCTTATCCAGAGTCAAATCTTACCTTCTAAATTTTACAATATATTACTTATATCATTAGTTACCAATATTACTATAAAGGGTATTTGGACATAAGAGGAGAATAGAAGGAGAAAATTAAGTATTTTTTTATCTTTATTATTTGCAAAGTATAATTTGAAATAAGAAGTAGCTGTATAGCAATAGATTGTGTCTAATTAGTGCTCCAGAGTCTGATTTATTTTGTTGGAGCATTCTTTAAGTTTATCTGTCCCAGAATATGTACTTTTATAAATTCTCTACTGAGAATAAATAACCTACATACTTTAATTACCTAGATATAATTTTCAACATCACTATAGAGCCACATAATTAAATATCATCTCATCACATTACTGCCTTTTCCAACACTTCTTGTGGATGAGCTGCCACCTTCAAGAGTTAGCATCTCTCTTCAGAACAAACTATTTATTCTAATACATACTAAATTACATTCATTTTATTTTTATTAATTAATGTATTCATTTATTGGGTAGAGATAGAGAGAAACTGGGGTAGAAGACAGAGAGATACCTGCAGCATTACTCCACTATTTGTGAAGCTTCCCCACTGCAGGTGGGGACCAGGAGCTAGAACCTGAGCCCTTATGCACAGTAATGTATATGCTCAACTGAGTATACCACTACCCAGGCCCCAAACTAGACTCATTTTAGTATTTTAATCAATACATTCATTTTTATATATGGTATGTGTGTGTGTGTGTGCGTGCATGTGTGTTAGAGCTAAGGAGATGCCTTCCATTATGCAAAAGACCTGCACATGTGAGGTTTCAGGTTCAGTCCCTGGTACTATCAACAGCCAGAGCTGAGCAGTGTTCTGACAAAAAAATTAGAAAACTGTTAAAATATATAAATTTTATACAGCATAATATACCCATTTTGATCAAAGTAGATGCCCATTTAACCACCACCACAGTCAAGACATCTCCATTACAGTAAAAAAAATAAAATAAAATAAAAAAATCGCTTGTACTCTTTGCCATTCAATAGGTCATCCTACTCTAGGAGTCCAATGATATGCTTCCTGTCATAAATATAAATTATGTCTGTTCTAGGATGTCATTTGAATTCAAAGAGTATGAACTCTTTGGGATATGGTTCCTTTTTCCTTGGCATAATGTTTTCAAGATTCACACATTAAGATTGCTCTCTTTCTTCACTGTGAAGCATTCCATTTTGTAAACACACCATATCTTTTTAATCCATTCAAGTGAGTCAGGATATTTGAGTTAACATCTACCTCAGGCCACTAAAAATGAAGTTGCAATGAACACTGATTTATAAGTCTTTCACTTCAAAGTGAAGCAAGTCTGTAGGTGTCTTATCTTCCTCCCCCTCTATCTTCCCTTTCCTCTGCAATTTCTCTCTACCCTATCCAAAAAAAAAAAAAAGAAAGAAAAACAAAAAAGGTCTTCAGGAGCAGTGGATTCACAGTGCAGTGCAAGCACTAAGCCCCACAGGTAACCCTGAAGGCAAAAAAAAAAAAAAAAAAAGAAAGAACAAAAGAAAGAAAAGAAAAGAAGGAAGAAAAGAGAAAAAAGAAAGAGAGAAAGAAAGGGAGGGAGGGAGAGAGAAAGAAAGAAAAGAAAAAAGGAAGGAAGGAAGGAAGGAAGGAAGGAAGGAAGGAAGGAAGGAAGGAAGGAAGGAACTAGTGGACATATGAATATCATTTTCTATAAAGGCTTCAAAAATTAGCAACCCATCAACATTTTGATTTCAGCTCAGTACAGTTTTTGGCTACTTCTGTTACCCAGAATTATAGAAGAATATGTTTAAGTTGTTTTAACCCATCTAGTTTATGGAAATTTGTCAAAGAATTCCCAAGAAATTAATATATCTGGTGAGTTTGATTATTTGACTCATGAATTACTTTTAAGTATGCTATTTTATTTCCAAATATCAAAACATTTTCCAGAATTCTTCATGGTTTTTAATTTTGAAGTTAACCTACTATCTATAAAGAATATACCTACATGATATAAATAATTTGAAATTAAAACATGTCTTATAGCCCTGTATATAGTCTGTCTTGACAAATGTTTATGTTTACCTAAAAGAATATGTACTTAGCTATGGTTGGGTGTAATAATATATGAACATCAGTTAAGTCAAATTGTTTGATAACATTGTCTTTTATTCCATAATTTTTGTTCTGCATATATTATTACTCTAATTGCTAAGGGAAAAGTACTGAAATCCCTAAGTATAGTTGTGTTTTCCCTCTCATTTTGTTAGCTTTGTATATCTTCTGAATACCTTACAACTGTTATAGCAATATTCTTTGTTCTAAATTACACTGTTTCTAATATTAATAGGTTAATCTAACTTCCTTATAATCAATGTCTTCATGTACATCTTTATCCATCTTTTTATTTGTAATTTTTCTATTTAAAGTTGAAGTCTTTTAGAGAAGACATAATGATCTTATTGATAGTTTTTATTCAGTCTGACATTTTCTGTCTTTTAACAAGTATGTCTAAGGTTGTTCGAGAGGTGGTGCAGCAGATAAAGCAATGTACTCGCAAGTATGAGGTACTGAGTTCAATCTCCTGCAGCACATGTACCAGAGTGACATCTGGTTCTTTCTCTCTCCTCCTATCTTCCTCATTAATAAATAAAATCTTTAAAAAGGATGCTTTAAGTATTTAATCATACTTAACTGTATAGGTAAATTTTATTATCACAACCTATGTTTTCTATTTGTGATGTCTGTTCCTTTTTTCTTCTACATTCCTTTCACTCAGTATAATATTCCATTTTAAATTTTATTTCCTCTTTTAATTTATTATGGTCTTTGTTTTGATTATTAAAATTTACAATATGTAAGTTTAGTTCATTAATTCTACATTGAAACGATATATACCACAGTCATATGAGACCTTTCCAATAATACAATTGTTTTCCTGTTCCTAACATCAATTATGAAGTCTATGTCAAATATTTTATTTCTAACTATTCTTTAAATAGGCTTCTTTGGCTAAAATTTATTATCTTTTCACAACTGTCTTGCCAATTCATTCCCCACAGCAAAGTTATTCGGGGGAAAAGGAGGGGGTATTTTATATTGATCAAATTTATAATATATTCATAATTTATATAAAAATATTTGTCACAGGGGCCAGACAATGGCACACATAGTTAAGCATACACATTACAGTGTAGAAGGAACCAAGATTAAGCTACTGGCCCCCACATGCAGGGAGAAAGCTTCATGAATGGTGAAGGAGAGCTGCAGTTGTCTCTGTGGTTTTCCCTCTCTTAATTCCCCCCTTCCTTATTAATTTCTCTGTCTCTATACAATAATAAATAATAAACAATTTTTAAAAGAAAAGCTTATGAAAATATTTGTCACTAGGCCAGGAGGTGGTGCACTTGGTTAAGCGTTCACATTACAGTGCACAAGTACCCAGGTTCAAGTCCCTGGTACCCTGGAGGGGGAAATCTTCATGATCTCTGTCTTTCTCCCTTTCTATCTCCCCTCCCCTCTCAATTTCTCTGTCTCTTCCCAATAATAAATAAATAAATAATATATTTTAAAAATATTTGTCACATATGTTTTAAGTTAATAAGATCTATATTCATTAAAAATGCACTTTATAATTATCCTCATATTAATTATACTGATATTACCACTTTGTTACTAAAAAAAAGGAACATCTGACATAATTTCCTTCTTCAGCACATTAAGAAAGAAAAAAAACAACTCTTGGGAAACAGAAAGTGAAACACAAAGTAGAATTTGACCAAGTTTGAAGTATTGCACCAAGGTAAAAGTCTCTGGAGGGTGACGGTAGATTTTCAGCTTCACTAAAGGGGGCTGGGGAGGGACACACAACTTTGGTGGCAGGAGTGGTGCTAATATATACTCCTATTAAAAAGAAATATAATGAAAAAATAAAATTCTTGCTTGAGCACCTGCATTACAATGCACAAAGACCCAGGTTCAAGTACCCAGTCCCCATCTGCAATGGTCTCTTCAGCCAGAGGTCCTCAGTTAGTCCCTGGCAGCACATGTACCAGAGATATCTGATTCTCTTTCTCTCTCTCCTCCTATCTTTCCTGTTAATAAAAAAAATATTAAAAAGAGATTTAGAGACACTGAAAATAACAAAGACATACGGGATGATCTCAAAAGAAATAACATTTGTATAACTGGCCTACCAGAGGAAGAAAAGAGGAAGGGGAAGAAAAATCATAGAGGAAATACCCAGACCTAAATAACAGAAAGGACATTAATATTCAAGAAGCTCAGAGAGTCCCAAACAAAATCAACCCAGACCTGAAGACACCAAGACACATCATAGTTACAATGAAAAGAAACAAGGATAAAAAGGATCCTAAAGGCTGCAAGAGAAAAACAAAAAGTCACATACAGGGGAAAGACTATCAGCAGACTTCTCCACTCAAACTCTAAAAGCCAGAAGAGAATAGCAAGATATCTATTGAGCCATCAATAAAAAAGGGTTTCAACCAAGGATAATATATCCTGCTAGACTTTCATGCAAACTAGATAGAGGGATCAATGACATTTATTGATATTATGGATTTATAATTTAAGGTATTGCAGTGCCACTAGTCAACAATTTTTATTTGCTCTGCTATATGGCAAGTATTATAGTGATGTTCTTGTTTATAGGAAGTCTTTTAGAACTTCTTTCTTGGCAGGCTTATTGATTGTTGCTTCTTTTAACTGTTGCCTGTCTGAGAAAGTTTTGATCCCTCTATCTGAGTAGAGAAGTCTGCTGATAGGAATGGCATTTCTTACACTCCTATTAACCTGTAGTCATATAAATCACTATTTAATTAATATGATAGGGGAAATGTTGAATGTCTCAAAATTTTTAATACACAGACTATAGGCTGAGTCTTTGAAATTTTGACTCTTTTAAAAGCTTAGACAAGGGAGATCAAAAGCAACCAGGGGTATTACTCTATAAGATACAGCTATATACAAATAACATCATAAGACATAAGTTATGATGATATTGTTTGTGATACAGCAAATCCTAACAAACAATAACTATCTATTGCCTTCTTAATCCCTAAGACAGTAGGAAACTCACACTTCCTCCATAGAGCCTATATTTCCCCCAGTCCTGAAACCTCTAGGGTGGGACTCACTTTCCTGCATGCTTCTCTCAATTCATACCAAAAGATATTTCCTCTGCTGATCCCAACCTAATCGACACAATGAGTACCACTTCAGTATGCTTCAGTTCAGACTGTGTCCAGAGATGTCAGGTATGGAATGTCAACCCTTTAGCCTCATTACTCCGGTAAGACCTTTCCTTTCATAGGATTCTCTAATTTTATTTCAGGTGGTTCAATTCCTAACAAAGTCCCAACCCTAGATATAAACTAAGTCCCATGATATAGGGCATATGTTCACATGTTTTTATTTTACCCTTATTTATGGATATAAATAAGGGTAAAACATATACCTGAAAGAAAAAGTGCACAATAGTCTACAGTGAGTCAGTATATTCAGCAAGCAATTAGAAAGACCTAAAAAAACACCATAAAGTTCATAATGAAATAGTGTCTACTTAGACTTAGATACCCTCTTCACCTACTTCCATTATACTTCCCTCAGCCACTCCAAAGCTAACCTTATCAAAGTAAGGACTGCAAAAGCTGAATAAGGGCAAGAGACTGGCATACTTTTAACCATGACTCTTTAGTCACTATCTCAGGGCACCCCATCAGCTGGAGCCGTCGTGGGGGAGTCCTGAGATGCCCAAACAGACATGACATGCCTAGACCTCAAATAGATCCCTCCATCCATTGTTACTGGTCATCTCTATCAGGAACAACACAACAAACCCCTTTGTAGGCCCTTATAGGACCTTGCCCTCAACGTGGATCAACAACAGTACAGAATGTTCCATCCTCCGAAGGGAGTCTGGAAAACATACTCTATTTTCCACCTGAGGAAGATGGGTCCTGAAATTGGGGAAGCTTAGAACATTCCTACTCATGACCACAGAATGTGAGCTCAGATCTACAGGGATGCAGAGGTAAAATAGGGTCCTAAGCTGAATATGGGACCCAGATAACTTCAAATTGATGTGGTTTACAGTCAACAATATTTATACTCCTTTCTCATATTTGGGAGCTACTCTCTTCCTTGATCCAGCTTTCTGGTCCATTTTCCAGCCATAACATTATCTCCCCAGACAATAACTTGGATCCACCTGCATGCATATCAGATGTCAGGCTCAAGAAAAAAAAAAAAAACTAGTATAGTCATGGGCTCTTCGGAATATAAAATAGGACTACTAACTATCTACAACACGGAGACACACCCCCCCAACTCTTCATATGAACTATTCCAGCCTTTAGGTTTATGATTAGTCAACAATTTGTTTGGCTCTATATGTTAACTCTTCTTTCAACCACCAGGTTTCAGATGCTAACATGATGCCAACTGGGCAAATGACCCCACCAATATGTCCTGGAGCCCCACTTCCCCAGAGCCCTGCCCCATTAGGGTAAGAAAGACAGGCTGGGAGTATGGATCGACCTTCCAATGCCCATGTTCATGTTCATCAGGGAAGCAATTACAGAAGCCAGACCTTCCACCTTCTGTACCCCATAATGACCCTGGGTCCATACTCCCAAAGGGATACAGAATAGGAAAGCTATCAGGGGAGGAGATGGGATACAATGTTCTGGTGGTAGGAGCTGTGTGGAGTTGTACTCCTCTTATCCTATGTTTTTGTCAGTGTTTCCTTTTTATAAATAAAACTTAAAAAATAATAATCAGTTGACTTCAAAAAAATCTTGCTCAAGGGCCCTATAAAATATAACACACTTGAATGATACACTTGTTTTATCATGTGCAGGACTAGAATAAAAAAAGTCAACCACTATGACACTGAAGGAAGTTTGATGCTATGGTGGCTTCTATCTTCTCTTTGTCTTTGTCTTCATATCTGAAAAAGTCAGCCTGGAGTGGTGAAATCCCAGTGGGGGTCAGGGCACTACTAGAAGTTTTCTTCCTTGATTCCCTTGATTATTATTGTTATTCTCCTTGATTATCCTTCTCCTTGATTATTATAAGTTTTCAACCTTGATTATTAAATGGGTTGTTGGTAAATACTTTGAGAAAATCAAGTATACATATCTGAATAGATATTTCCAAAAAGTTGTCAAATTCCCTCCTTATATAAATGTTTCTGACACATTCTTATTCAATTATATACCAAAAAAAAAGTTTAATTCTTTTAAGAAAACAATAAAGAGAAAATGAAATAAATTTAGCATGACTTCTCTTGGTGGAATAATGATGTGGCTTTACTTATTCTACTTTTTATTAGTGATTTAGCAGAGTTTTACGAAAGTTTAAGATTTTGGAGTTTACTTCACAATCATATATGGTCAATGTAAGTTAATGGTGTGACTCTTAATAATCACATTGATGGGAGTCGGGCAGTAGCACAGTGGGTTAAGTGCAGGTGGCGCAAAGAGCAAGGACTGGCATAAGGCACTTGGTTCAAGCTCCAGGCTCCCCACCTGCAGGATGGTGAAGGAGGTCTGCAGGTGTCTATCTTTCTCTCCCCTATCTCCAATTCTCTCTGTCCTATCCAACAATGATGACAATAATAATAACTACAACAATAAAACAACAAGGAAAACAAAAGGGAATAAGTAAATATTAAAAAATATTAAAATAAAAAATCATCATCATCATACTGATTTCTACATGCTCTCAAATCTACTAAATATCTCACTGCAGAATTCTGCTGGAGATAAATTTAAGTGTGTACATTACAGAATTATCTTTATTTTTGTATAGAATTATATATATATATATATATATATATATTTGCCTATGTCCAATATATTTCATTTTTCAAATGTGATCATGCTTAGGTGTTATAAACTTCAGTGAAAAACCACAGATGACTTTCAAGCAAATATCCTTAGGTTTAGATTCTAAGCATTTTGATGGACAACTTCTTTCTTATATATTAAAAAAAAACAACTTAGCATCAGTGGACATGCTACAGAATATTTAATTAGAGTGAACAAGCTTTACCTAATGACTTCTGCACAAAATTCATTGTTCTTTTATTTTCTTTTTTAGATTTCATTTATTTATTAATAAGAAAGATAGGAGGAGAGAAAGAAAGAACCAGACATCTCTCTGGTACATGTGCTGCTGCGGATCGAACTTAGGACCTCATGCTTGACAG
Source organism: Erinaceus europaeus (assembly GCF_950295315.1). NCBI lineage: Eukaryota > Metazoa > Chordata > Mammalia > Eulipotyphla > Erinaceidae > Erinaceus > Erinaceus europaeus. The sequence continues at coordinate 87,749,327 of NC_080170.1, read as the reverse complement.
TCAAATGCAATATTCACTGCACCACCTCCCAGGCCACTGCACAAAATTCATTATTCTTTGTGTTGGCTTTTGTGTTCTGGCTAGTAAAATGACATTAATTTTTCTTCTTTATTCCCCTGGTACACCATAAATGCCAACCAAAAATATATTTGGTTGTCGAAAAAGTCATGATATTATTTTTTGGTTTTCCTATGTAAAAATGCATGTAATTTTTTTGCCATCCCAATATGTTGAAATTTTTTTTGCCAGCGCAATATATTGAAATGCTTTGAAACACACACACACACACACACACACACACACACTCATACAAATACATATATGTGATATGTGAAAGCTTTTTCTCCCAAATTATAGTTATCATTTTGGAATAAAATTTGCCAGACTGTGCTGCTTTATTTTAATTAATCAAAATAACTTCTTACTGACCAATCATTTATTTCTACTTTATTTTTTCAGTTTGAAGATTATTCCTCGTAGAGGTTGGGGTGGGGGGTATCCATCATCTCTTCCTTCATTGTGTAACCACCTAAGATTATGTAATATTCTTCCCACAAACATCTATTTAAAGTAAGGTAATTTTTTTTACATCATATCTAAAAGTTTATAGTTCAAAACAAAGTAAATTAGAGTATCATTGGGCACAAAGGAGAGATAATTCTATAATAATAATGAAATATTTAATTAAGATATTCTAAAAATCAATAATTAAAAACTATGAACTATAATAGTTATTGTTCTATGATGGAAATATTCTAGTGTAGTTACATCTCAGTATACACTGAATATTTGAGGCCACGAGCATTAGTCTTTTCTGTAAACCACTTAACAAAAACTAAATAATGCCAATTCTATGCCATGAAAGAGAATATAAAGAAACATATTTTCATCTCTATTAATCAATCTGGAAGTTCTTTCTAACTGGGAACTTAGCCTGACCAAAATACAGAATCTGCCATTAAGTGTTTAGTTCACACACATTCTCCAAACTGGTCCAACAACTTCTATTATGCCAGTTACCAACACTGCCAGCCCCTTTGCCCTTCACTGCCTGGAGAATGTCCATCAGAAACAGGGAAGCAGAACAAGCAGCCACAATGCACCATTGATGTTTGAGCAAGGCTGCCCAAGCAGCTGCAACAACAGGGCAACTCTTCAAAGTGTCAGCATTGAAACTTAGAATTCTCCCTCTCACACAAGTATCAATGAAAACCTTTATAAACTACAATCAATTACAAAATAAATCTTTAAGACAGATCAACTTCTTTCTTCATTTCTGCTCTCCTCTCAACACAAAATGTCCTTGATTTAAAAAAGATTCAAAGAGAAATTCCCTACTTTTCTACATCAGTTTCTATCTCTGACTCTCTCATGTTAAAAAAATTTTCTCGAGGAGGCTTAAGAATGCATCTTTACAAGACATGTTTTGGAGGTTTTCTGTTTGTCTTATTTTTTTGTTTGAGTTTTTTATTTAAAAATTTCAAAAGGCACTTGATATTTTGAGCACACTTGTACTGGATTTTTTGGCAAGGTATTTTTTTATTATTGAAAGATAATCTAAAGTCTAAAATGCATACACTGATTCACATAATCTCCATATTTCTGTAAAGTATAACAAAAGGGTTTCACATTAGCTACACGAGTAGATAATGAGTCAGTGAACAGTTAAAAGCATTCCATTAGAATTCATGAACTGGCCATGAAAACTTTCTGATGATGGAGGAAAAATATGTACTTAGATATAACTTAAAATGAGAGACAGTTATACTCTCTTTAATCAATGTACTATTGTACTTTTATTGCCCTCAGGGTTATTGTTGGCATTTGGTACCTAACGGACAAACCCATTATATCTGGTGGTCATTACTACATTTTAAAATTTGTTCATCTTTTTTAATAGACAGAAATGGAAATGGAAGGGGGGAATAAAGGATAAAGAAGGGAATAGGAAAAGAGACACCTGCAGCACTGTTTCACCACTTGTAAAGCTTCCACCCTGCAGATGGGGAACTAGGGTTTGAATCTGGGCCTTTGGACATGTTTGTATTTCTGCTCAGTCCCTGTTAATTTTTCTTATATGACTAGACCTCACAAATCAAACTTAAATTCATTCATTTATTTTTAATTTTCTATTTTTCCTCGGTCACAAGTAATGACTCCTTTGTTAAGTATGAAATACATTCTTAAGGTTTGAGAACACACAAGACCTTTCTCACCACTGCTAAAAATAGTACAATTATACTATAATTGTATGATTTAAAACTCCTCAAAATAACATTATTATTATAAATAAAATATTCAGGGGCTGGATGGTGACACATTTGGTTAAACGCACGTTCCAATGCACAAGGACCTAGTTCACATCTCCGGTCCCAAGTCTCTGGTCTCCACCTGCAGGGAGAAAGCTTTGCAAGTGGTGAAGCAGTGTTTCAGGTGTCTCTCTGTCTCTTTCCACTCTCTATCTCCCCCTTCCCTCTCGATTTCTGTCTATCTTTATCCAATAAATAAATAAAGATAATATAAAAATTTTTAAATAATAAAATAAAAAATGAAATTTTCATATTTCAGCAATGTACAGATAGATGTAAGGCACTTAATTCCTCCAGATAGATTTTCAAAATGTGGACTTCATTGAGTTACTGCTCTACACAAAAACTCAAAATTCAAACTACATATAGTTCTAATCAGTTAGAATTTAAAGTTATCATTTCTCAGTTTTTTAAATACATCAACATAGCTTCTCCAGGTTTATTAAAAATACAGCAATACAAATATAAACTTTCTTGACATCTTGTAAAAATTCCATCCCAGTGTTTATCTCTTTATCTATATATAATGTGCTTATATCGTTAATTTATTTGTAAATTGTAGCCATGAGCTATTCATTTCCTATCAGGGAGTACAAACAATACAGCTTACTTGGATAGTGTGCTGATTTGTGTGTGTGAGGCCCAGGTAAAAGGCTGATGCCCACCATACTGAAGCAAGTTTTGGTGCTGTGGTCTCTTTCATTCTCTCCCTCTCTCTGCCTCTCTCTCTCTCTCTCTCAAAAATAATGTTAGATAGGATGAGAGAAATCGAGAGAGAGGAGTTGGGCGGTAGCACAGCGGGTTTTAAGCGCCCGTGGCGCAAAGTGAAGGACCCATGTAAGGATCCCGATTCGAGCCTCCGGCTCCCCACCTGTAGGGGAGTCGCTTCACAAGCAGTGAAGCAGGTCTGCAGGTCTTTCTCTCCCCCTCTCTGTCTTCCTCTCCACTTTCCTATCCAACAACGACGACATCAATAATAACTACAACAATATAAGAAAAAAGAAAAAGAAAGGGTAAGACAGAGAGGGGGATTAAAAGATAAGACACCTGCAGACCTGCTTCACCACTTGTGAAGCGACCCCCCCTGTAGGTAGGTAGCCTGGGGCTCCAATCAGGATCCTTATTCCAGTCTTTGAGCTTCGTGCCATGTGCACCTAATCCGCTGCACTACTTCCTGGCCCCTGCTCATCACCTTTTTACCCAAACCCTGTTTCCTGTTTACTCCCCAGTTCCTCATCTGGATACAGCACATGTACAAAGAGATTCCCGAGAATCTCCTATTTATTTATTCTTAGCTTTACAACTTTTAATAATTTACATAGAAACAGAACTACATGATTAATCAGGATTAAGCGGACACATGTTGATTTTCAATGACGCATACTTGAAGCCTACATGATACAACGTAATAACACTTCAATACAAAGTAATTTATTGAACATTGCAGTGAGAAATAAGATACCATTCTAACTGCCAAACTAATGTGCAAAGTTTATATTTCTCTCTAGGAATTTCTATCACCTATGTATAGCTCAGATACTGAAAATTTCCAGATATATACCTTGAAAGCAAACTTGCAGTTTGCTTTCATTTTTCACTACATCAACTTTCATTTTTAACGGACACGCAATGTATTATATCAATTGAAAACAAGTATTGAAAACAAGTCATTTAGGTCTGAAAATCTCTTCAGTATAATTTTATAATAATCTCATCCATATCCTTTTTCTTTGTTCTTCCCAGTTTTCTCTAATTCCTGTTAATCAAATTTTAGCTTCTTGGGTGTTTGCATTTTTATTCTTCCATACTATTTTTCTTTTCTATATATTCAGGGAAAAAATCAATTCTTTTATAAAAGTGAAGCTATTTTAACTTCTATAAAACTACTAAACTACTTACTCTCTGCTTATTCCCTTGTAATTTCATCTTGTTTCATGGATATACTGAGTTTACTAATTAAAATTTACTTTTACTTCAACTGTTGCCTCCCATAGGCAGTTTTGCTTCCAGTTTTGAGGCAATAATTCACCAGAGATGACATATGTGTTGCTGTCCACGCAACCCAGATTCAAGTCCTGACACTAAGTGGGAATATCAAAGCATTTGGGGAAGCTTGGATGCTATGGAGTCTTCCCCTCTCTTTAACTCTCTGTCTCTAGATATGAATGAAAAGGTTTGCCAGAACCAAGTGATAACAGAACTGGCTGAGTACATATGTCACCATGTTTAGGGACACTGGTTCAGGACCCCAGTCCACACCTGTAGAGAGAAAGCTTCAGAAGCAATAATGTAGTGCTGTAGGTGTTTCTCTCTCCCTATCTCCTCTTTCCCCCTCAATGTCTGTCGCTATCCAAAATATATTTTAAAAAAAAGAATGTTCAAAGACATTTACAATCTTGTCCCTGTGTACTTAAATAAAAAGCTGACCCATGAGCTATGAAATTGCCCAGGTATTAGGCCCTGGTTCCACATGAAAATAAATAAATAAAATAGGGAAATAAATGTTTTGAGCCTAAGACTTTTCCCAAAAGTATCCTATTGACCTGAAACAGGAAATATACTAAATCCCTATTCTCCCTTGTTATAAGGAAAACTAATAGGTGTAGTAAGTTTCTAGCAGAAAAGATTTAAGTAAAAAAAATGCCATCAAATTTGGTAGAGGTGTTTATAGTAATACCAAAATTCTACATAGAAAAGCTCCACATGTCGTTTTAATTACAAATCCTAGGAAACTTCACTGATCATAATAACAAAGGTCACAAAATTTCATCTTCAGTTCAGTTAACTATAAGCAAAGACATTTCCCAAGGCAAGAACATACACATATTCACACATATTATATGAAATCATTTCATGTAGGAAAAACACTAAATTTGAAGTTGAGTATTAGTCAATTACTACTTAACGTGGTGTGGGTTAAGTCATTTCATCTCCCTGAACTACAGTGTTCTTACCTGAAAAGGAGTCACTAGATACTTTTATTCCTCACCTCTCAGAACTATGGACAGAATTTCATAAAACAAAAATAAATGAAAACACTCTGGAAACTATCAACCATACACATAGAAGTTACTGTCACTGAAAATCTTACTTTGTATTTTGGACACAGAATTCTAGAGCAGTAGTAGATCATTTCAAATGTTTGAGGCTTAGAGCCAAAAGCCTGAATTACTTTCTCACTTACAGTGACACGAATGACAGAGCAAAATAGAGAATTCATGATTAAACAGAAAAAGAATATCACAGCTATGGGAGTGGAATCAATTGAAGATTCATGGAGGTCAAAGTGTCTATGATGAACTAATCTTATAATGTAGACCATGAACTAACAAAAATAATAAATAAAGCTAAGCAGTTTCATATAGTAAGTCCTGGCAATAACTTCAATAAAGATATTAGGAAAGAGACATAAAGATCAACCCCCCAAAAGCTTTTTTAAGGATTTTATTTACTTATTAGTGAGAAAGATAGAGGAGAGAGAAAGAACCAGACATCACTCTGGCACACGTGCTGCCGGGGATCGAACTTAAGACCTCATGCTTGAGAGTCTAAAGCTTTATCACTGTGCCACCTCCCGGACCACCCCCCCAAAGTTTAACTATAGCAAACACATAATCATTTCATCTTATACAAAACGTTCATGCCTTTTACACTAAAGAAAATAGGAAATTTGAGATCATTCTCCTCTTTATGCATTTCCTTTCTACTGGTCAGAATAATTAGCCATAGGTTAAGAAGTTAAGAAAACAATAGGATGGACGTCAGTAAAGTTCAAGTACTTTAATTGGATTTCTTTGGGTACAGTTTGTTTCCCTTTTTCTCTGGCCATTAATCCAGCAGGGGAAAGTGATCTAACATAGCACCATAGCAGGAAGGAACGGCCCCGAGAGCCTGTCTCTCTATGATGACTGTTCTTGTGCATCCAGGCCGCCTATTGAAACTAACAATGCCTGCTGCTGCTGCCGAAGAGGATCATCCAAACTCTGAAAATGAAACACATCACACAAAGGGATGAAAGAATTCTTATTCCAGAGGGTTTAGCTTGCAGCTGGTCATGCATGCCGGAGGGATGTGCCATGAGTATGAGAAAGAAGCTTCCAAAGAGAATAGCTGGGGCAGCCAGTCAGACATTTTGAAATACATGAGGAACTATTCTTTTTTGACATGAAGGAAAATAGCTAGATTTCTTTATAGCTGAACTTAGGAGAGTTAGGGTTTTTTTTGTTTCTGCAATTCATCTTTATGTGAATCACTTCAGAGTGATTAAGAAAAAAAAACTTCGAGAAAGGCTAATCGGCTGTGCTTTTTGAGAATTAACCATTTGTAGTAAGAAATTATATTATATAATTGAGTTCGTTGTTTTTTTCCCCTCAAATATAGAGCTCATTACACCAAAGTTTAGAAGTGTGTGCATACAAGGCAAAGCTCATCCTACCAAGTAGAGTATATGACTTGCCAAGCACATAGGTTCACACCAGAGGAAGTTCCTGGGCTGTTCTGTCTCCAGCTCTCTTTACCTCTCTGGAGTGAAAATAATTTTAAAATGTCAGTCCAGGAGTAGTGAATTCAAGCATGCTCAACAACCACCCCCCTCAAAAAAAACAAACCTGAAAATAATTCAATAAAATTATATTTTAAAACGAATCAGCGATGAATAGAACTTTTATTTCTTTATTTATAATTGGATAGAAATAGAGAGAAATTGAGAGGGGCGGGGGGAGGTAGGTAGGGAAAGAGGCAGAAAGACACCTACAGCACTGCTTCACCATTCGTGAAGCTTTCCTCCTGCAGGCGGGGACCAGAGGCCTGAACCCGGTCCTTGTGCACTGCAATGTGTGCACTCAACCAGGTGCACCACTGTCAGGCCCTATTAAATAAAATTATATACACAGATAGTTGGTGGATACTTCTGCAATTGATACAGTGTACCCAGTAATACAGTTGCTATACAAAACCGTACACACGGTAAGACCACAAACTTAGAGGTCACATCACTAATGAAAAGGATGGATACTCATTACAAGGCACCAAGTTCCACAGGCTCCAATATGGAGCAGCCATGCTGAGTAAGTCCATTAAAAATAAGTTAAAAGTCATAAAATCTTTCCTACTGTTATTGTTCCTGGATCCTCAAGTGACTCCAGTAAGGCATAACCCTTTTTTTCCCCCCTGTGGTTTAGACTTAAATGTCTAAAGAACTACCAAAAGTAGCATCTAACACTTTGAAAAAGAAAGACAGAGTGAGGTATCAGGCTACAATTTGCTAATAAAGAGTTCTACCAGTCACAAACACAAGGATGGGCCTTCTCATTTTAGCCCATTTTTAATTCTGTTTTGAAAAAGCTCACTTTCATCATAAGATAATATGGCAAACATTGCACATGAAGTAGACAAACTAGATTTAATAAACAAATTTTACTTATTATACCATTAACTTCAAATAGCCCCACCCTAAGTAGGTGTACAATAGGTATATAATCTAATTTAGAAAGATATATAATCTAATTTAGTCATAGACTCCTCTTTGGTAAAACCCAAATAATATTTGTTTATGAGATTTCTATCAAGCAATAATAAGATATATTTACCTCATAGTTCAACTACCAGCACAAAAGGAGATTCAATAAATTGGAGTCATTATGTATACCACTCTCTGTAACAAGTAACTAGTTTATATATATAAGACACTGAAATAGAGCCCCACCTCCACAGAGTCCTATCGCAGTAGGAAAAGACAGAAACAGGCTGGGGGTATAGATCAGCCTGTCAGTGCCCATGTCCAGCAGAAAAGCAATTACAGAAGCCAGACCTTACACATTATGCACCCCATAAAGATCTTTGGTCCATATTCCCAGAGGGATAAAGAATAGGGAAATTTCTCTCCACCTGCAGGGGAGTCACTTCATAAGCGTTGAAGCAGGTCTGCAGGTGTCTACCTTTCTCTCCCTCTCTGTCTTCCTCTCCTCTCTCCATTTCTCTCTGTCCTATCCAACAATGACGACAACAACAACAACAAAAGCAACAGTGGCAACAAACGGGGGGGAAAAAAGAATATAATATCACAAACATTCCCCCTTTCTTGTCAAGATGCTAGGATTTTGTTTATTTGTTTTGTTTTATTTTTTAGTGTATTGTGCAGTAACACACAGAGAAAAAGAGACATATCAGAATTCTGGGCCACTATTTTTACATTCTATTTTCTTTTAACTTTCTTGTTGCTATGTGCTATCAGTGGTGAAACCCAGCATCTCCCAAGTGCAAGGTATACATTCTGTTACTGAATTACCTCCTAAATCCAACCCAGGATGCTAGTTTTGATTCAAACATTGTGTCCTTTTCCCCAGACTAGATCTCACTTTATAAGAAGCATTACTTCCTTACAGGATCATGCCAGTGTACATAGAACTCATCTGAAGAAGAATTTCCTTCCCACATAATCAATTCATTATTTCTACTAATTTCCTTCAGATCTCTGTAAATAAACTATTATAATGTTTTGATTCTCAAATATCTATTATATTTTACTCATAAATGTTTACTTTTGGAGGGTTTCCATAGTTGTTCTGTTTACTATTCCCCCTTCTTCCACCACTCTGTGCACTCTGTAGCTCTTCTATCAAAAACAGAAAGTGAGAGTGAAAAATTATACTTTAAAATCAAACTATTTAACTATGCTACACTTCAGGCACTATCTCATTCAATTTCACAAGATGACTTTTATCCTAGAGTCCATTACCCACAGAATCTAAAAATTAAAAGGAACAACCTTTATGGAAAATAATCTAAAACATTAATAGGAAAAAAAAATGTAGTATCCAACACAAATAATTATAATTAGGAAAGAAGCACACAGAGACAATGATTTTAGTACAATAGAAAATTATCTGCACACAATAAATACAATCCACAATAAGTTTTCTCTTAGGAATTATAAAATATATTAAACTTAGTTTTTATCCTAGTAAAAAAATAAACCGAAATTAAAATAAATCACTATCATAGATTCCTTTAGTTGTAAAATTTAACTCTCAGTTTTTTATACAAAAATATTTAATTCAGGAGATAGAAGGGTTGTTTACCTGGTGGAGCACACATTTTACATGTGTACAGGGTCTAGGTTCAAGTCCCTGACTACCATGTGGGATTGCCAGCACAGGGAGAAATTGGTTCTATGGTTTCTCTCCCTCTCTAGTTCTCTTTTCCTCTGCCTCTCACCTTCTATCTAAAAGGGCATAGAAAAGAAACCTTCTGGGAGCAGGAGAATTTTACGGGAACAGGGCCCTAGTAACAAGCATGGTGGGAAAATATATATATAAACCTTTCACCTAGGTTCCAGAGATAACAAAGCAATCTAATTTTACATTCTAAAGGAACTGATTGACCAGCAGTGAAAATCTGTCATCACTTTTTTCATCATTGCTTTTAACAATATTCATCAAATCACCAGATCCTATGTTTCCTATTTTCATTATTTTTCCCATAACCCTATGTAAAATACTTATTTCCAACTTCTATTTTCTTTTATTCATCTTCATATTTCTATAATAATCATATATATATGTAAGTTTTATTTATTGCCTCAAAAATCCATAGTGGCTCACTGAATAAGATCCGAACTCTTAATCTACCATTCAGTCTTTTATAATATCAAACTAAGCTCAATTCACAGTAATTAAATTGAAAGTTAAAAATATTAATTTACTACCTGCTATGTTTCAGACTCCAAATTAGTGAGTCTATAGCAGAGATAAACATAAATCACATAGTCCCCATTCTCAAAGAAGTCAGTGTCATGAAGAAGCCAATAAGGAAACTAGGTTTTTTTTTTTTTGGATGTGAGGGTGATCTGGCTGTGACACCTGTCACCCCACTGATTGCCAGGGTTGATTCTGCTGATCAGGCTAGCTAGGCGGGTGTCCCCTTCCTGCCTTACTGCTCCATGTGCAGCCCTCCTGAAGCTGCCTCGTAGATCGAAGAGTTCGGTCTTCCTAGAATGGAGACAGACCAGTCTTTGGTCTAGGATATATGAGTAGCTGCGTTCCCCTTCTAGAACCTCCAAACAAGCTCTCAAGGAAACTAGAATATAAGCTAGTATTGTGAATACTAAACAAATGTAACTGCAAAGTATTAACAGAACTAGATGCTAAGTCCCAAGCTCAGTAAAAAAAAAAGGGCAAGTATGTTAGTCTTCTGCTTCTGAAACTGATGGAGTAAAAGAAATGTGATTTGTCCACATCATTTCAAAATTTATTTATCTGTAAACTACACAAAGATAACCAGACAACTCAGTAAATGAGAGATGTTTGCATATCACACATACCATGAGATATTTGCATATCACACATACCATATCACATGTCTATACAGAATTGGTACATATCTTACAAAAGAAATAGAAGTAATTCAATAAAAATGTGGGATAAAGAACTGAAAGAAAGTTTTCTGAAGAAGAGATACACATGGCTCACAGACACATGGAGAAATTCTCCACTTCACTTATTATTAGAGAAATGCAAATTAAAATTACACTGAGATTCCATCTCACACCTGTGAAAATGGCTTATGTCAACAAACCAGGAAATGACCTGTGTTGGCAAGGTTGTAGAGGAAAAGGAACTCTAGTACACTGTTGGTGGGAATGTAAACTGGTGCAGCCTCTTTGGAAAATTGTATGAAGAGTACTTAAACAAATAGAAATATCTTCTAATCCAGCAATACCAACCTTGGGCATTTACCCAGTAGACATTCAAACACTAATTCAGAGGGGCATATGCACCCCTATGTTCATAGCTTCATTATTCACAACAGCCAAAAAGTGGAAGCTGCCTAAGTGCCCATCAGCAGATGACTGTCTAAAGATGTTATGGGATATATATTTTATGGAATACCAATCCGCAATCAAAAAAAACATGGTATTGTGTTCTTTGGAACAAAATGGATGGAACTGGAGGTGATTGTGCTTAGTAAAATAAGAGAAGAAAGGCAACTACCAGATGGTTTTGTTCATATGTGTAACCTAGAGAAAAGCTACAAATGAACTTGCAAAAAATAATTTAAAAAAACAAAAGAAGCAAGCAAACTGTAAGACGTGTGCACTGTGGTGGTTATCTTTGGGAGATGGGAGGATGGCGACACAGAACTTTGGTGGTGAGTGTGGTGTGGAACTCTACACTGTAATTTTACAATCATGTAACCCCCCTTTAATCACAAATAAAAAATTGTTTAAAATTTATCTTCCTAGCTACCTACTTACCTACCTACCAACCTAAGAGAGAATTAAGTGGTGAAGAACCAGAGCACTGCTCAGCTCCAGTTTAAGATGGTGTCAGGGATTGAGCCTAGGACACTATGACTTCAGGCATACAAATCTGTGCTCTAAAACGCTTAGCTATCTCTCCAGTCCGACTTCTCTTAAATAAGGTAAAATCAGACAAAATAATGATTTACACAGATTGGAAAATAAATATCACATGATAAAAATCAACCCCATAATTAAGATTACATTGTTACCGGTTTAATATACTGAATCATTTAACTCTTACAAAAACTCTATATAATAGGAACTATATTTGGCCTCATTTTTTAAGTAAGAAACTGAACTAAACTAGGCTAAATAAGTTGCCTAAAGCTATACCACTATAAGTTTCCGTAAGAATTTCTACCAAGGGGCCAGGCGGTGGCACACCTGGTTAAGTGCACACATTATAGTGTACAAGGACCCAGGTTCAAGCCCCTGGTTACCACCTGCAGGGGAAAGCTTCACAAGTGGTGAAGCAGGGCTGCAGGTATCACTCTGTCTCTTACCCTCTCTATCTCACCCTCCCCTCTCAATTTCTTTCTGTTTCTATCCACTAATAAAAATCAAAAACTTAAAAAAAAAGAATTTCTACCAAATAATCTAGCTCCAAAGTCCTTCCACATAACTGATTGTTTACACTATGCATTGTCTACAAAACTTCTTGAAAAGAACAGCCAATATAACTAATTTTGTATTTGTATACCCCATATTTCTTAGAACAATATTTTATGGCTAATATATATGTTGTTTTTCCATGCTAATGAATGAAAAAGGAGACACTAAGTGGTTGTGGGGGAGTAATTATTCTGAGTGCTACAGCAGAACTCTGGGAAACTAAACTATGAACAAAAAATGTAGTTAAAATTCTTTGAAAGAATTCTTTATATTTACAACTTCTCAGAAAAATATATCCATAAGTAACTAAGTTTCCCACATGCCCCAATTATTATTATACTTCACCCTTAACTGATTTCAATATAGGTAAATTATAGAATATCATTTCATGTTTTTAATAACCAACATGAGTCATATCTTATTCATTCATTCTAAGCATAGAACAGCACTACCAGTGAGACTACATATGGATACAAAATAATGTGTGTGGGCCGGAAGTGATGAAAAACTGGCAAACAACACAGTAATAGAAATAAATTTTTACACCCTACCCATGAGACAGGTATTTATTTGCATCATCTTTGTAGCATAATATCAGTGACTTATCTAACCCTGAAAACAATCATGAGGTAAAAATATAATAATTTCTGAAATTATAATAGTCTCAATTGAACATAAGATGTGAAATATGATTAAAAGAAAATAATTGCAAATGATTGCTAAATAGTAGATATTTAAAAAGCACCAGACAACACATATGGACTAAATTTCTATGAACGATTACTTTTTAAATCAAATTTTAAAAAGCATTATGTAATGGGGTGGCACAGCACTCTTCTGTTTATCTCAGTACCATCAGGGATTCAGATATGTTGAAATTTACTCCACATGAAATCACTCAAAAGTTAGTGCATTGTTTACTAAAGAAATGTAACAAAAGTGTCAAATTCTTAAGGCAAATCATAGTAGCTACAGTACTTTAAATTTGATACATACATTCACTAATTTAGCTAACAATGCACTCCATCAATTGCTCTAAATAATCACTGTAGGTGACCAAGAAGTTCTCTTTACTTACTCACCAAAGTTGAGTCATATTGCATGCAATAATAATTATTAAAAGAGAAGTAATGGAAATAGAAGTTCACAGTAACAATTTACACTAATCACAGAATTAGTATTTAGTATATAGTGTCTTAAATCAGAAGTAAAGGTGATTTTTCTTTGTTTTGTTTTGTTTTTTACTTTCATTTCCTTAATCTACTCTACTCTTGTACTAAAAACTCGATATGGTTCAGGTTCTGGAATATGATGGCCTAGGTGGTGGGTTAGATTGTTATGCAGAAAAGTGAGAAATGTTACACATATAACAACTACTACATTTTACTGATGACTATAAACCACTAATCCCCCAATAAAGAAAAAACATTGATATGATAAAATTTTCATAATTAAGTAGCATATTAGCCATACTTTAATAGTGATAGCATTTATGTCATACTACATTAAATTATAAATTAATATCAGTAGTTGAGGGCCCAGGTTATGCTAGGCAAAATATTAGTTCTAATATATGATCTCATTGACTTGAAATTGTTCTGGAATTTTTTTTTTAAATCTGCATTACACATAGAAGGAAAATGGCTCATATCAATTTATTCATGGTATCACAAATACTACACATTCTGCTTAAGCAGATACATCCTAAAAATACCTCATGTTACCACATACAGTAAAAGAACTGTGCAAAGTGGTAGTATACAAAATTGATATAAAGAACCCAATAGATTTCCTATATAGAAACAAAAGGCTAATTTTAAAATACTATGAAAGAAAACATGCTTTTTCGGATAGTAGGTATGTAGAAAAGTAAAGAAGCTGATAAACAAAAGTCAAGGCATAAATTTAAGAACATATACTTAGAACACTCCCAAAATACTCATTCATCAAAAATATTAAATGAAAAGCAAAGCAGGTTCTTAGATAAAAAGATTCAACTTCATAAAGGTATTGTAATTGTCTCTGTGTTATTTCATGAATTTATTACAATTATAATAAAATATCTTAGAATTTCCACCCCTCTACTTGGTCAGATAATTCATATAAATTCATTCGCAATAACAAGTAGCAATCAAATCCAGGAAAACTGTAAAATAACAGCAATTGTGGGGTATCTGTATCTGATATTAAAACTTACAATAAATATTCTATAATTAAAATAATGTGATAATAACATGTGAACAGACAGACCAGTGGCACAGAATAGAAAAACCTAAAAATACATCTTACTGCACAGTAAAATTTACAGTAGGAAACTACTTGAATGCTAAGGGACAAAACAGGAATTACTATACAAACTGCAAATGAGAAAAAAAAAAATCCTGGTGATGACTCAGTATCTATCATATGATCCAACAAAAATCAAACGATTCTTTTGATCAAATAATTATCAATCTCGTGGATTCTACAGAAAGAAAAAAATCCAACACACCTTTGAGAATCACATGAACTGCAAAATTTTTTTCAGTAGAACAAACTATACAACTCCTTTTTCTTCATCATTATTTATAAACCCGAGCAGAAAGATTAGAAACCTAGGAAATCCTAAAACATGTCTGTAGGATTTTAGCTGAATAAATACACTATCCTACACTCCAAATCATATCCAAGTTTTCATCTTGCATTTCAGGACTGCTTTTATACTTTAAAAGGATTGTAATTCGTCAGTAGCTTAATACACTACTTAAATATTTTTAAATGTATATGAATGTCTATATTCTATAGGTCAAAGACATTTCATAGACATTTAAATTTATCCTGTAATTAAACAATAACAGTGATGCAAATGTGTGCCAAAGCTTTATAAACAATATCAAAAATTTTGTTGTGGAGAAGGCCCCCTGGTGTCCATTTTGGATTCATGCCAGTCTATAATGTGGCTATTGACTGCATATCACTTGAATCCATGATGAGACAGCATCTTTGCCTACTTTTGAGATATTTTACTGCACCATAAAAGATTGCAAACCTCTAGAATCTGTAAAGATTATATTCAGGAAGGAAAATCTTAACTCTCATGCACTTTTTTCTAATTAACACCTTAAGAAGCAATTTATATATTCCCTGATCAGTGAATATACCATTGCTGACTGACAGCAATATCTTTCAGACACAATAGTTACAGTGTCTGGTTGATGTCTCCAGGACATCTAGATAACATCTGTGTTTATAAAAATGAGTAGTATCTCCGCAAATAGCTTCTGAAAAAGCTCTTTAAAAACAATATAAAAATGAAACATTGATGAAAGACATGATCACAGCCTTGCTGTACACTAACATTGCCTTGCAAATGAAAACCTGCACTATTCCTTATGATCAGGGTTTCACCCATTTATTTGGTTAATCATTCAAATGGCTAAACAGACCTCTAATTTGAAAATAAAAACCAATTGATGCAATCACAAACAAGTTCTAAAATTGCGGTTTATAAAAATTGAAATCTTGTTCTAAGCCAAAACACACACACAGTTACCTTTTCCTAATCAGAGCATTCATTTCTCCTCATTATGATCTCACAAGCACATTAAAATCTTATTAACATTAATTACTTCTGAGCGCCTATGCAAGAGCAGTGACAGTCATGAGCGTGCGCATGTCTGGATCATATCTACATTTATATACCTTGCTGCACTTTGCTTATAAAACATGTGAAAATATTTCTGCTAACACCAATTAACTAATTTCACACACACACACACACACACACACGCAAATGCAAACTGCTATCTTACTGCACAGCCTATCAGAGACCAGTAAACATATGGACAAATGGACTGAAAAGAAAGCAGAAACACCTCATCAATGTGAGAACTAAAATGCCTAGTACTTGAGTCTTAATTTTTGAAGTGAAAACAAGCTGAGAGAACAAAATAACAAAAAATAAATAAATAAATAACTTGGAACTAGAAATGCATGTATTCAATTATCTATACAGATGGGTTCAATGGAAAAAAAATGACAAAGACAAAGAAAACTGGCAAGCAAAAACAACAGACACAGGAGAGATAAAGGCAGATCAACAAAGAGACAGGATCAAAGTGTCCTTTACATGCATACACATGCACATCCACGCGTGCGCACACACACACACACACACACACACTTGGACTCCCATAATTATACTCCCACCATAATATAAACAAAAACAATATGAACTTTATTCTGGCCAGTAAGTAAGAATAGCATACAAACAATTCAAAATCAAACAGGTCTGTCTTCACAAATAAGATCCCTGCTTAAGCTAAATGACTTAAGTATTGTATTTATACCAAGAGCAGTATATATCAGTGCCATTTATCCCCACAGCAGAAATACAATGCAAAAGTTTAAAAAAATCAGAGTTATAATCAAAAAACTGCATGTAACTCTTACCTCTTTTCTTTATATACTCTTCTCAGCATCCTACTATTTAATCACAATATACTCTATCAACTTACATTGTTAGTCTGTCCTTTGTTCTTTAGTAGGGCTATTTAGAAAGAATAAACTATCACTACATCTACATGTCTATCTTTAAGATTTAAAGTTTATACTGAATCCAAAGAATAAAAATATCATTTTTGTCAATATTCACATATTATTTCTTTAGTCTCCCTCTCTGCCATCTTTAATTTATTTGATGCCACTGACTACTGTCACAAACACCATCATTTTTCTCAATTTTTCTCCAAATCTTACAGAACTTGTAAAAAAGAAAAGGTAAAAGAAAAAAGAATAAGGAAAAGGAGAAGAAGAAGAAGGAGAAGAAGAAGAAAACAAAGAAGAAAAGGAAAGGGAATAGAAGCAGTCAAATAGCCAAATTGTCTCTAAGACTTTGTGAGAACTACAGAGGTTATCAGGAAGGAAGGGGGGGAGGGGTGGCACAGAACTTTGCTGGTGGTACAGTGTGAATATATATCCATTTTAAAGCCATTATTAAATCATTAATAAAAATTACATTAGTTTTTAAAAGGCATAGTCCAGAGTTCATGTTTAATCCCATAATGACTTTAAATGAGAAAAAATAACGCTTAAACTCACTGGAACAAAATACAGGAAAATAAAGTACATAATTTAATTCTAGGAAGTTTTACCAATTAATTTTGTTTACTAAATGATTTACAACATTTGACAGAGAATAAAATAGAGAATGAGAGACACTTGACCACATGGCACAATTTACGCTTAAGTTGATTTTAGCAGTTATGGGTCACTCACTCACTACTTCACATCATCAACCTGCTGTCTGATAAGCTCACTGGACTATAGAGCATAGGAATCACTGACTCATATTCATAGAAGCATAGGTCTTACAGGTGAGCTATGAAAAGAAAAGATCTAAGAGTTCTTTTGGTAGGAAATATTAGGAAATATTAGTAGTACTAGGAAAGACTTGGTAGGAAGTAGACTTTTTACCTTTTGTGAAATATTTAAAATACGACATTGGCAGCAATATAAAGTTTAAATGGTCACCAAGAATACATCACACTGGGTAAAATTAGTAGAGTGTCTGTGGAAAACCCAAAGCATGTTAATGAGGTGTTAAATGAAGTGTTAAAAGTGAGCATTTTTATGGGACTTTCAGGACTTTGCAACCTCTCCCCCATTTTTTTTAATACTCTAGATGACAGTAACATAATCCAGTTGAATATAATGAAAGCTTATAGAGGAGTTTGGAGATAACTGACTCAGTAGGGTTTATGCTTTATCATGCACCGCAACTGAGTTTGAGCTACTGCACCACATGGGAGCACCATGACATTAGGGTGTTGCAGTGTCTTCCTTCCTCCCTTCCTCCCTCCCTTCCTTCCTTCCTTCCTTCCTTCCTTCCTTCCTTCCTTTCTTTCTTCCTCTCTTTCTTTTTTCTTTCTGTTTCTGGCTCTTTCTATATATATGAAGTTAAAAGAATGAAAAAGTCAGCTCAGGAGTAGTGAAATCAATCATAGGCAAGGCTCTGGTGCCAAAAAAAAAAAATTCATAGGCTTTATTTAAGTTAGCAACAATGGTTACAATACTATACAGAACACACAAAACTTCTGATTTATCATAATTATCAGAAACATCTATTTAGAGACAGAGAAGCAAAAAGGCAGAGAGGCAATAAAGAGGATCACAACACCAAAACTCCCTTCAATGTGGTGGAGGATAGACTTGAACTTGGGTCACGCCATGCACATGGCAAAGCAGCAATTATCCAACTGAGCTATTTCCCCAGCTCACCATAATTAAGTTTACCCTTAATAATTCTACAACACTTAAAAAAACAAAAATTCAAAAACCTGAAAAATAGTGGCTTTTTTATAAGCACAACAGCATTCCAAACTTTAAAATCATATTCATCTTAGATCTGCAAGATAACTCATCTAGGAAACTACCTACATTGGTATACATATGACCCAAGTCCAAGCCTGCCTCCCACCTCACATGGGAAAACTTCGGTACATGGTGTCTTACCTCATCTCTCTCTCTCTCTCTCCCTCTCCCTCTCCCTTGCCCTCTCCCCTGTCCCTCTCTTTTTCCCTCTCTCTGTCCCCACTTATTTCTATTTAATAAAAACCCTAGAGTGTTGAAGCTACAGAAATGATTTTTTAAAAAACTTCCTTTACTTAGTAAACATATAAATATTTTATAGGTCACTAATAACTTCACAGAAGCTAAGAACCAAAAATGAAAAGATGAGAAACCATTACCAAATGAAGATCAGCTTTATTTTTTAATAAAAAAATCTGTACCACCAGTTTCAAGAATATCCTGCATTAAGAGAACCCTCTAATGATCAGAGAAGTGTGAACAAAGAAGAGGCAGCATGAAAATAATCTTGGGCAAACATCAAAAGAATAGCAATGCCATATTATCAATCTGCTGTGTTACAGATAGCTTCCCAACAATCCATTGACAAATGACCATTACAAAACTAGCAAAAAATTGGTTGAGACTCAGAACCCACCTTCCCTCTCAAAAATGCCATATCAAAAACTGCAAAGATTAGGTGGCCCAATTTCAACATCAAAGGTACACTTGGCATTTGAACTAGGTCTAAGAAATATGGGCTTTGTTTTCTAGTAAAGCTAATAAACTGAGGTTTACTTAACTCTTTCCTACTAGGTTTTTGTTTTGTTTTCGCTATTTTTTAACCTTCTTAAAGATTATTAACATTGGAAATTTCATATAAAAAGAGATAGCTCATCATTTACCCCCCCAAAAAAAAAGATATTTATCCAGACTGCTTTCCAATTCATGAAATCTTAGATGCCTAAGGAGTCTTCTTTGTGAAAGCCTTACAAATATATCCAAAGATGGTGAGTCCCATATGGCTCTGATAAATGAAACCCATTATTGTGAATTTCAAGCCCTTTATAAAACAAAACACTATTGGATGAATTTGGTACTCAAAAAATAAAGCACTAATTGCGTGGCCTAACAACACTCTGAATCCTCTCCCTAGCAGACATTTTAAGTTGTGCCAAATTGGTTTTGGGATGTGAACAAATATCCTGGAGCCAGACTCTCACATGCACGCACTGCACTATTCCCTGGAAGTAAGTTGAACACTCTTGGGAACTGCATTAACTCTTTCAGACCACCAGGGAACCTAACTTTCACTAAAAGAAAGGCAGGCTCATTTAAGATTAAAACAAGTCATTCATTTAACATAAAGTTAAAACTCAAGTAAAAGACAAAATAGCAAAAACTGATTTTTGACCAGTGCAGCAGTAAAGTATCCATAGATACTAGATAATCTCTATACACCAATGGAAACTTATTCAAATGTATCCAGAAAATTTTATTTCTCTTTTCCTATGTGTGCATAATTTCCAAGACATTAATAAAAGTTGTGTGCATTCAGGAGAAGAGAATTCATTTTAAGCTTAATATGTCACATTTGCTTCAGGCAGAAGGATAAGAAACTTTTTTTCCTTTGGTAACCAGTTTTACCTTATAACAGAAAACTTCTTGAGTTTTTGTTTCACAATATGAAATATAGTTCCCACATAAGAATGTTTTCAGTAGTCTTTCCATCCTAGTTCAGAAAAGATATTTACAAGCCTGGAGCTATATCTTTAAGTGGCAATCACTCAAAACCTATCTCCCTCTCACTTAAATTTAGAAATTAATAAAAAATACCTTTTAAAATACCCAAATACGAGGGGAAATTGTTTTAACTAATGGTTTTTATACTGTTTATGTTTTAATTTACGTAGGAGTAATTTCTTAGGAACAAACTGTTAATGTCTTAGGAACTTTAGTTAAGTACTTTATTTGTGCTCTGATAAAAGATGCAATACCCCTTATAGTTCATTGATAAATACCCTGGATTACATTTTCTTCACGATAACTCAAACTCCACTAGCTATAAATTATAGGTCACTAATTCTGTGGCTCTCACTCTCTTTTTTTCATATAAGCAAGATTAGTAAATATAAAGATTTTAACCACTTTGAGTTTAAACTATAATATTTTTAGTGAGCTAATAGTTTATTTCCTCTTGATTGGTGTGAATTTAAGAGTATTGCCAGAAAAGCCTATGTATGCTCCATTTCTGTCAATGCAATAGCCTGCGTATGCAAATGTTATTGACTCTTAACATCAAGACCAAAATTTTGAACAAATAACAATGTCTTCAGATCCCACAAAGGAAAAGAAATGAACTGCTATTTGAAAGCAGACAGGACATAATTGGTGGGTCAAAGGTTTACCTGCTTTTGACCTCAATTAATTCAAACTTCAACTCTTAGGCTAGGGCCAAGTTTGCAGAGATGTCAATATGAGAAAATATACTTAACTTTCATTGGGGTTTTGCAGTTCTGAATAACTTTAAAATATTTCCAAACAAAAATTTAGAGGATGTTTTAGGGCTCTGAAGCTATTTATATCATGTCTGTTTTAATGGTATCACTTCTAATGTCTAGGGCCAAGAAGCAATTTTTCTCACAGAATACAAACAGGAGGGACAGTTCAGACAGTTGTAAGTCCTTTATGGAAGTTTAAGTGGTTTATTTTGTACCATGGTCCATTTTCTACTCTATATCCAGATATTGGAGGGAAAGTATTAAAAGTTAGCACAAGTTCATTGCAAATTACTATGATCAGCTGTAACCAATTATGTTTAATGTGTAAGGCCCTGCCATGAGCCTATATCCAATCTATTCAAAGATACTTTTTGCTGGTTCCATGTTCATTACCTACATGTTCCCAGAAAAATAAAGACAGATTATACACATTATTCTTAGGTTTACCTAGTTCAAAATATAAGCCTTAATGGGAAAAAATATGCTTATTCAGTCAGTTTTGAAAACTATAAACAGAATGCCTTTTCAAAATGTTGTAAGACAGTGGCAAAAAGGAGACCATGGGAAAATGGGGGGGGGGGGGGAAGAAGGAAAAGAAAAGGGAGCTGAGAGGGATATTAGAAGAACTGATCTGTCCAATTGTGCTAATGAAGCAATAACCAACTTGGTATCTAGGACTAATTCCAACATTAAAAACTGCTTATGACTTTAAGCAAGTTACTCAACCTCTATCACTTTCTATTTCATAGTATGTAAAAAGAGGTAAATTTCAGACACCAACTGGTTTATGTATCCCTACACTGGCTAGGATCTTTTAAATTTTATTCCCTGAGCCAAAGCCTCACCCACATGTCATTAGTTATTTTCCCCTCCTTTTTCCTGTCTCCTTTACCTCAGCAAAAAAACAAAATTAGTAGTCAAAGTTAAACAAGACCAGAGGGCAACACACTCTTTGGTTTAAGGCAAGCTATAGAGTAAGTTGTGTGAAAAGTGCTTATTTGGCCCCCAAAAGATTCATTGTTGAGATATTACCTCCCACAACTAGCTCCACTGGAATTTTTCTTCGGTAAAATGAAGAACTGTTTTAAGATAGGCATGCATTTTAAGTTGGTCTCAAATCAAAATAAATTTGGTATATTAAAAAACACCCTACAGGATTTTCCCTGCAGAGCCTAAATAAATCACTGACCAGAAGTTCCAAATTATGCCCTACTGATAAAAGAAATGTTCTTTAAATTTTTCTTTTAATTCTACATCTTAAAAAAAAGAAATAAAAGTAAACTTCTTCACTATATATTTTTTTCCTTTCTTTCTTTCTTTCTTTCTTTCTTCATGGTAGGATTTATTCACTTGACAGAATTGAAAAGAATGCCTTTTAGAAAAGACCAACTTAAGAGATGAGAGTAGAAACAGAATGCACATTCCCAAATAAACTTAAAAGCATATTAGGAAACATCACACCCTGTGGTTAGTAACACTGTGGTTCTTCTAAGAACATGATTTTTTATATCAAGAAATTTTCAAAATATATGTATATATAAAAACTTACAAAATCACTATTTTTACAAGAAAACCACAAATTTCAGAGTTCTTTTATATTTGTGATACAATAATCCATTTGAAATATCACTGGCTCTAGGTAAATGTTTGTATCTTTTTTTCTATTCCTTTAAAGAAATTTGGCAGAACATTGATAGGGATGGCATTAAATCTGTATTTGGCTCTGGGAGGAATGGTCATCTTGATAATGTTAATTCTTCTAATCCAAAAGCATACATCTTAGCCTCAGACTATACTACAGAGCTACAGTAATCAAAACTGCCTGGTATTGGGACTCAAATAGACACAAAGATCAGTGGAATAGAAGACAAAACTCAGAAATAAGCTCCCATACCATTGGACAACAAGTTTTTAACAAGAGTGCCCAAAATATTAAATGTAAAAAGAAGAGACTCTTGAGTAAGTGGTGTTGTTAAATTGGGTTGAAACATGCAAATGAATAAAATTGGACCACCACATATCACTGTGCATAAAAGTCAATTTCAACTGGGTCAAAGACCTGGACATTAGACCAGAAACTATTAAACACATAGAAGAAAACATTGACAGAACATTTCAGAAGTGTCTTTAAAGACTCAAATTCAACCACAAAGAAAACAAAACAAAACCAAAATAAATAATTAAATGGGACTACATCAAACTGAAAAGCTTCTTCATAGGAAAGGGCACCATCACTCAAATAGAAAAACAGCATGAGAGGACATCTTTATATAGCATACTTCAGATTAAGGATGAATAAACAAAATATATCAAGAACTCAGTAAATTTAGCACCAAAAACCAAACAATCCCATTAGAAAATGAGTCCAGGAAATAAATAAAAATTTCACTAGGGAAGAGGTCCAGAGGGCCAATTGACACCTAAGTACTCAAAGGCACTGATTATCAGAGAAATGTAAATAAAAAACAACGAGATAGCAATTTACACCTGTGAGAATGCCATACATTAGAAAAGACAGTAACAACAAATCTTGGAGAGGACTGGGAGGGGATGCTTCTTCACTGCTGGTGAAAGTATAAACTGGTCTATTTTATTGTGGAAAATAGATTTCTCAGAACAATAGAAGTGGACCTACTCTGTTAACCAACAATTTCTCTCCCAGGGGCTTACCCAAAGGAAACAAAAACATTTATCAAAAAAGGTTTATGGACATCTATCTTTATACCAGCATAATTTGTAATAGCCAGAACTTGAAGGCAACC